>NC_052958.1:11780525-11813025 GCF_013358895.1 Oreochromis aureus | reverse complement strand
CTCGGACTATGCCTGGAAAGAAAAACAATCCACTGACAGAAAAACCTGGTCATTCAGTACATTCAGGGAGTCAGCTGACTTCCTTCTTTGGCAACATAACGTTGCTGAACCTTGACTGACCAACTGAAGCCACCTAAGGTCATAACACCGCCCCCACAGGGTTGTTCAGTAGGCACCAGGCATGATAGGTCCATCACTTCATCTGCCTCTCGTTTTACCCTGATCCACACATCACTCTGGAACAGGGGAAACCATTGCCCCAGAGTCCAATCATTATATACTCCCTCGCAAATTGAAGCCTTTTTTCTGATTAGTCTCACTGATAAGTGGTTTTGTTAAGACTATACAGTTGTTTGTTTAGTCCCATTCCCTTGAGTTCTCTTCACATTGTGTGGGTGGAAATGCTCTTTCACTATTGAACACAGCCTTGAATTCTACTGTTGACACATTTTGATGCGATTTCACCAAATACTTAATCTCTGATCACAATCATAAAAAAAATTACAACCCAGTTAAATCATTTAAGATGATGGTTCACCACAATCCTTCTGATTGTCAATCAACTGATTAAGTATTTATGACTAATAAAAGGTACAACCAAATTAACATATTAAAAAAAAGGTTAGATATTACTTGACTCCATACTGCAACATTTAGGTTGAAGCAATCTCTCCAAAACAGCTATTTCTTCACCACAGGTGCAACAAGTGCAGTGACCAGGCAGACACAAAACACAAAATGAATCCAGTTTCTCTTCTAAAACACAGACCGAGTGGCATCAGAGGCAGCAGATCCCACACACACATATCTTCACACAGATGCCAAGAGCTCATCACTCATACCCTTCCAAAACACGGCATGCGGACAATACAACCCCCAAACCAAAAAACATACCCAGACTTTCATTCAAATTCAGAGTGTTAAACTGTTGCATCCCTGTATTTCACTCTGGATCCAACATGGCTGCACACTTGCACATTAAATACAGTTTCTTAGCAGCCACTGTAGATGATTGTACTTGACATCATGTAATTATCTGTCATTAGAAAACAGATGTCAGAGCCTAGGGTCTAGAGCTGGATAATTCTAGGTACCATGCCCCATGTGTAAGCATGTTAAGAAATAACATTCCTGACAGGCATAATATATTTATGCTAACATGAAACTGTCTAATGAGTGAATTTAGTGTATCCCAATGGCTTTGTGATTATTCGGAGAAAGCTAAGGTTGGAATATTTTTTTAGATAGGTAAAACAAATGAGAAGAGACAAGGACAAAACATGTTTTTAAAGCAGTTTTGAATTCATCTCCCACTAGAAACTAAACCTAAGGTAACAAATGCATCTTTAAATGGAAAGGGCTGGGATCCCATCATCTATCTCTATCTGCAGCAGCAGAGTAATGATGCTGAAAGAGAAATGGGATAAAGACAGAGATTTAAGAAAGACAGCAGAATAAGAGTGTGCTGAGATCGATTAGGGACTCAGCATTTTTAAATCTCCCTGAATTCCCCTCAGGCACGAACCTATCGGCTATGGTGAATTCTGATTTCACTGCCCGGAGAGGAAGGCTGGTTCTGTAAAGACCTGTCACACATCAAGGACAGGACAAACAGCACCTCTGCCAAATAAGAGAGGAGTAGGATAAGTGAGAGCAGGAGTTTGTGTCTGTGCATAACTGTATCCATGGCATACTTAAGTGTGTCGCACTTACACACACACGCACAGACATCTCTGGGACACTTGAAATCGCTATTTTAATCTTTCTTACTACGGTACGAGCCACTTAAGGGGGATTTCAAAACTCATAAAAGGATTTTAATAGATAGGAAACACTTTATTGGCTTTATCTCACAAGTAATATTAGTGTCCGTTCCAACTAATTTCCATCTTTTAATTGTTATCCAACTACATGTTCTATATTGATTCTCTTGGATATTACACACTCCAGTACACACTACTTAATTATTTCTACAATGGTTTTACATTGATGAAGCTGCACCTGAGAATATAAAGATCTACTCAAGAGCTTTCAAAGCACATAACAGCAGCACTGAGTCAAAGAATATTTGATATTATAGACAACTTTGGATGAACAATGTTCCAAGCAAGCAAATGCCACATTCACCACAGGATGGCACTGTGTCAGCTTTCTCTAGGAGCTCAGGCTTAAAGACTAAAACTAAAAGGTAGATGCTTTCTTCATAATAAACAGGTTTAGAATAAGAATTAAGTTGCCATTTGGTATGTACCAATTTTAACCTGCATAAGATTTTCTGCATGGCTGGGTATGTGAGACTGGAATACAGAGGAAAGCAAAAGAAAGTGACTGATAAATAGTTTTTGTTTATTTTTTTAATTTGGTTTTTTTTATTTATCTTTTTCTTAATGTGACAATACTGTGTGTGATTAAGTGTGTGAGCATGTGTTTTCATCAGTCCCTGGTGAAATGCATATGGTCTTCCCACACACCGCCCACG
Organism: Oreochromis aureus; assembly: GCF_013358895.1. Lineage (NCBI taxonomy): Eukaryota > Metazoa > Chordata > Actinopteri > Cichliformes > Cichlidae > Oreochromis > Oreochromis aureus. The sequence goes on along the minus strand of NC_052958.1, from coordinate 11,810,546 downwards.
CCTCTGCCAGACTCCCTGCTGTTTACACCCTGTTCTTGCCCCCGTTGCTGCATCGCATACGCTCAAGGCTTTCGGTGTGTTTTCGATGTATGTGTTCGCAGTATGTGCGGTGGGGTGTGTGTGTGCGTGTGCAAGAGCAGGTGTTTTTGTAAGAGAAGAAAAGAGATTTTAAAAAAACAACGGGGGGGGGGGATGCAAATGTATTATGGAAATTAGGTGAGCAAGTGTGACCACATGCTCACAGAAGCAGGTATAAATGGGTTTTATTATCAGAACCTTAACTAGGAAGAGTGAGATTTGTAAAAATTAAAAGAAAAGTCAGTCCTTCTGTAGCCCTATGCTGCACAAGCTGCATGTACACCACAATGGATGAGAGAAAAAGGACTGACACTCTGATACATCTATTATAGTTGCTTCCCATTATTTGGTGCTTGACCCCAATAAAAAAAAAAAAAAGAAGAACAAAAAAGAGATTAGCGTCCTAATTTGAATGAAAAAAAAAGTTTTCACACCAAACCTCCTTAATTAGTAACCTTGGCAACAAACTTCCACTAGGTAAAACATTCTGTCAGGTAACCATTGTTCTTGTAGGTTAACAGGATAGTTTCCTTTTTTTGTTTTAACTGAAGGTAATACATAAAGAGAATAATAAAGCTTGTAACATAAATTCAAGAGGAATAAGTTCATGATTTGGCTCAGAATCGAATATAACCAATCAGCTGCTCTTTGACACCTTAGGGAAACATTTGCATTCTTTGCCTCCACCTATGCGGTACAATTTGAATAAAAGACTAGATATATATTTAAATGTTTGATTGGTTTCAAAATTTGGGGTTAAAAACTACTGACAAACATACTCCAACTATGACTTAGTGATTAAGCAAATGCCAGTCTTTGCACTCCACGAATACAGTTATATAAGGTAAACATGGAGGTCTATAAAGGACATAAATGGTAAATGTAGGAGAAACACAGTGATGTTGATTTTGTGGTTATCTGTGTTTGACAGAACAGCAAGCAGGTGTGTGTCCATATATTTGCAACAGATGTTCATTCTGTCCATACATGGTTGTGCGCTCTCACATACTACCTCCATTCACCTTTATGTCTCTGCATGTACTTCGTAAATGTATGCAGACACTTGTGTGTATGTGTGTGTGTGTGTTGTCACAGTATGGTGCAGACCAATTAAAACAAGGAGATTGATGACCAGGGGCTCTGAGTAGCAGCAGCGGCTGTAGCAGTAGCAGACAGCTGCTTCCTGCAGACAACAGGAAATGAGATGGCCCTGTTTAGCTGACGGTGCCAAACAGCAAACACCACACACCACAGAGCCTCAAAGACAAATCACCACCTTACTGCTGCTACAGGCCTCTTCTACCATTTTGCTACAGCATGCTCTCTAAATATAGATGTATACCACAAGCTGCTTCTTCAACTCTTTGCCCTTAAATTTAAGTCAGCAGCAATTTGGTATGTAGGGCAATGTGAATTTGGGTTTATGAGTAACGTGAGGTAATTAGAGTTAATTGTGCAGTCACCTCTATAATAAGAGAAAAATGTACTATTGTTATGGTAAATTACAGTTTAGCTGATGGTAATAGCATTTTAATGTAATTAAGGTCTACTTAACAGCCACATCTATTTTTTTTTAATTTTCAAATTTAGAATCAAGTAAGGGCCTTTCTAGCAAGGGCTCAAACCTGTCCACTGGTGGTTTATTACTATTCACTACAGGGTTTTGACAAATTTTTTTTTTTGGTAAAGGTTGTCATGTACATGCTTTTAATAGAAAGGGCTGTCTCTGCTGTCTGTTTAGTGATGGAAAGATTTAGAATCTTTGGAGTCTTTAGTGCAAGTTTAACAATATAAATGTCCCCAACCACTGGTAATCATAAAAGACCTGAAACACCATCCATGCATAAAAGCTTTGTATTGCAGTCTGATTTTCCAAAGCTACCAGAGGAACACAAAACACATCTCCCACTTATATTTAATGGAAGCTAACTGTTGCTTTTTTTCCCTTTATCTGCAATCCCGTGAATGGAGGAGGGCTGTGGGAAGCAAGGGGAGGTTCAGCTGTCTCGCATGCTTCATTGAGCAATTAAGACCACTGAGAGGTAAATATCTCTGAATGTCACAATGGGAGGCTCCTAGGCCCAAATTATGCCTTTTTAACCCCAGTGTACAATGCCGGTGAATAGAGACAGCGAGGCAGGTGATGGCACAGAGGCGTGTTCGTGTATGGCCCCATCAAATGGCTATTTTCTTAAGAACAAATACCAATTGCAATTTCAGACACACATAAACACACACTATTCTCTAGACAGATAGGCAGGTGCAGACAAACACTGTATCTGCTTTGATTGTACCCTGCTCAGTGCTTAAGTATTTTAAGAGTTCACCTCCCTCTTATAAAAACAAGACTGATTAACAAGCAGAGCTCTAAATGGACTCCCACAGGGGGAAGGGGACTGTTTTATTAAAGTAAGCTAGGAAGTAAAAAACAGAGCTGACAGAGTATAATACAGACACCAATAATTGAGTATAACAAAAAGTATAGACAGGCATTCACTTCATGGCTATCGTTATACTGGTTTTTGGAGAAATCACCATATTTAGACGAGAGGGTGGAGTGCTAAATTATGAGCTACCAGACTTACCAGACTTATTTATTTTGTCAAATAATTCTACCAATTAAAAACCACCTGTGACTTTAACCTGTCATTTAAAGTGGGCAATAATTATGCAAGCTGAGAATATTTTTTTTTAATTATAAAATAAATGAATAAAATTTAAAAAAAAACCTTAACGTGCAGCTGGCGTAAAGGCAGAAATTACCTATTGAGACCAAACTGGTTTTTACACAGGGATGTAAACTTTGTTTAGTTCTGCTGTGAAGCTGGGCGATATGCCACAGCAGTTTGTGGGGATTGACTCGCTTTAGCAGCCAGCCTTAGGTGGCTATTCGAGGAACCACAGCTTTTGGCACTTACAAGCAGGTTTCATTTTCCAGCCCTGGAGTCTGCTGCTTGGCAAAAACTGAAAGACTTCAGGTTAAACTTTAAAGAGTGTTGGACCCAATTAAAGGTGGTATTCACACTGTTTGAACAGCCTTAGCAGAAAACTAGCAAACAAGAAAATGCATACTATATGTTAGTACTGAACACATGTGAAGACAGATGGAGGGAGGCTTATCTGAGCCAGTCATATCTTGATTCATACGTTCTGCCTTTGGAGAAAGTCATAGCATACCAAGCTTTAGCTGTTGCTTTTTAAGTTGTTAAGTGGTCAGAGAGCAAAGAATAAAGTGGACTGAATGAGTGTTATGCCCATCTTCTCTCACCTTCGCAAAAGCTGGCACGCCTATACACTCGCACATCATAATCTCTTCTAATCAGAAGTGATGGCGAGGTATATACATCTGAGCCAATGAAGGACACTCATGGTTCAGTGAATGACTCAGCAAGACTGAAATGGCAACTATCCCTGTGAGAGCAAAGTGCGAAGGCACTTTTCAATTCGCCTGAAAAAGTACTAAGAAAAACACTTAACCTCCACACAACACACAAAGGGCTAGCAAGCAAGGATTGACATGAGGAGTCTATTTTGGCCCAAAGAAGAGAGTGAATGAAAGCTGCCCTGAAGAAAGTAGGCAAGTTGAGGTCAAAAGGATTGCTTTGAGGAGATGGCAATGGCTTCAATATTTTTTCAAAGCTACAATTGCCACGGGTTAAGAAAGACCATTTAGTTGACTTACAAATAAAAAACTGTCTTCATCTTACATTCCCATTTCAGTACATCACTTTATCATGTATTTCCTTCTACTGCCCAGCCAACACAGTACACTAGCACTTCGCAGTATCACAGATGCTTAGAGAGTGATGCAGTCCTTCAAAAAAAATGTTGCTTGGTGAGCCACTTCACATCGCATTTTCTTATGATAAAAAAAAACACTCAATATTTATCACCTCTTCTCCTTACTGTATGCCCTTATCTTATCTCCCACCTTTCATTTCACTCCTTTTTCTCCCCCATACTGTCATTTCTGGCCTCGTATCCCCTGTAACACTTCAGACTCTTCCCATTCACTCATCTCTCTCTTACCCGCTCTACCCTAATTCCCCCACCTCTCTCTATTTTTACCACTCTATTGCGGTTATCTCTCTGTGGCACTGTTTCAATACTTCCCCCTTGCCACACCTTTCCTCCATCTCTCGTCTCTCTCTCTCTCTCTTTTAGCCTTCAATTCCATTTAGACCTTTATGTTAGCGTAGGACTTTCCATCCTGTTGCGTCCACGTAGTAAATTGAAATGGTTCTGGCGGCTCTATAGAAGCCTGATTGAATTTAAAAAGAGAAAGTACCATAAAGAGAACTAGTGGTGAGAGGTCTGTAATACACTCAGGGCTTCCCAAGCTATGACAGTGTTGACAGGGGGAAGGGAGAGGGAAGAAGGAAGCACCAGAGGTGAAGATCAGTGGGATGGTGAGAGGTAAGAAAAAAGAAAAGAAAGGGCAAGAGGGCGGAATGACTGAAAATGTTAAAAAAAAAAAAAAAGTCTTCAAACCAGCCTATTACCCATCACATGCAAGCTGATACACAGAAACACAAAAACCTTCATAAGCCCTTGATAGTGACACCTCACAGAAATGCCTCAATCACGGTTTGCATGGCCTGGAGGGAGTGAGGTGACAGGTCTCATATTGGAGAAGGCCAACAAAATGCAATTCCAGGAAGTCAGCTCTAGGGCTGTGTGTCTATCATACGTACAGCTCTGATAATACTCCCACACATCACATTACACCGCCAAAATAGCCACCTCTCAGCGTACAGGGCATTCACATTCACCACACTGAAAGCAAAGTGACAGACACACACATCACACACACATGCAGCTGGTTTATGTATATATTACTGCTAAGAAAAATATGATGTTACAGGTTAAATTATTCATTGATCCTTTCATAGCCTTTTCAAGCCTTCTCTTTGTAATGTCATGTCTTGGCCTGTGTGTTAGTGTGTGTCTACTTGAAAGGGCTCTCAGGGGATAGACACAACCTCAACCTTGAGCTAGAACTGACCTTTAACTTTGTGTGTTTCACTCTGAAAAAATGACAGGTGTGTGGGTAATATGTATGAGTTGTGAGTATTTATGCACATGGCCATATTGGTAATAGAGAATCATTTTATAAAATATCAAGATGACCCCCCAAAAGAAGAGGTAAAGGAAGGAGCAGAGGTGAAAAAAAGAAGGAAACAGAGACTTCTTGGTGGGTACATTTCACAGCAGATCAGAGTTATAAATGAACTCGGATGGCAACTAACTACAGCTGATCTAAATTATTAAATATAATGCATTCAATGCAGCATATGCCCTAACAAATAGAAGTAAAAAATGTAGTATAAACCTAAAATATTAGGATGCAGTGGGAAAAGGTGGGTTTTTAGCCTGAGGCAGAGATTGACCAGAGACTCTGCTTCTGACTTCAGGGAGACCTCATTCCACCACTTTATGACAGAAAAAAGAAGATCCCTGACTAAGATGTACAACTGTAGGGTCCTTAGAGCCCTACAGTCAAAGACTAATACGGTGGGAATACAGTTTATGAGCTGTGGAGTTACTTTAAAGTTAACTTGAATGGTCGTATTGAGCTAATGAATTCAAAGACTAAAGCAACCCTAGGTAAAGAATAGCTGTAGGGCCATTTAAGCAGCTCCACATGGCTGATATAAAAAGTATTGCATGGAGTTAGTTTGGGTGTAGGTCGATATACATGCCAATACAAGATTATTTATGTACTACATCCCATGCATTGGTAAATACCGAATATCTTAAAAGGTTTGCTTAAACAAGAAGGGAAACAACCACAGAAAAATTAGCTACAAAGAGAAAGGAGCATTAAAAATGATGAAATATAAATAAAAATGATCCAGATGGGAAGCACAAACACTGGCTGCAGTTTTCTTTTCTATACTTGGTTTCACTCCAGTCCTTTGTCCACTTATAGCTCTGTTTTCTACAAGAGTAGAAATTAGACATTTGTAATTACATCATTTATTTATGGCACTGCCAACAAGATGGAGCAGAAAGAAACAACATTCAAAGATGCCAACATGGTTATAACCAATGCAGTGATCACACTAAACTAGAGCCTTAAGTGAACTAAGCCTTGTTGTGCTTATTTTGGAAAGTGGACTACGTGATCCTTAAATGCTGACACATTAGAAACAGCATGCTACTACTGTACTTAATTGCTATGCAATTTATCTTTGGTAATGCAATTTTTAAAAAGCATGAGAAAATCGCAGCTGCACAAAGCTACTGAGGATCATAAACTGTGTTACATCTAAGTGGTCCCTGTTTTCACCAGTTATCAGCACTTTAACAAAATGCAGACACTGACTCATCCCAATTATTTGCTGTTATGAAACACTGACAACAGCAATCTGCTAAAAAAATCATATGCATTTGCTGCTTCCATACACACCACGGAGGTATATAAGCATCCAGTGTAGTGCCTGTAATGTAACTCCTCAACAAGAAGGTCAGTGTCACTTCACATGTATGTTGTCATCTCATTTCCATCAAATGAGCTGGAATCTGCATTAAACTGTTGGGAAAGCAGTTGCAGTTTGTAGGAAATAAAAGTCAGGTTTACTCAAGGTCAGCTGCAAACTGCTTTGGGCTAAAAACCTGCAGTTACTATCTAAATTTTAGATAGCACACTAAATACTGTATATCGGTATAATAAATATTTCTCTTGAACCAAGTTGGTCCTATAAAAAACTAAGTACATAGATTGATAGTACAACCATGTTTAGTAGCAATCACTTGAAGTAGTTTTCAATTTGAATTTAGTCTCCCGCATGGTTGTGAAGGCCGACTCTATTTTTTCACAACATTGCTTTAGTTCACTGAGACTTCCAGGTACAGCTTTCTTAAGGCCCTGCCACAGCATTTTAATCAAGTTGCAATCTGGACTTTCACTGGACTGCACTTGCAGCACCTTGACTCTTTTCTTTTTCAGCCATTCCATCGTAGGTTTGTTGCTGTGCTTGGGATCATTGTCCTGCTTCATGACCCAATTTGGGCCAAGCTTAAGCTGTCGGACAGACGGCCTCACATTTGACTTAATGACTTCAAGGCACAAAACAAGCCGCTCAACTCACAAACACGTTCTTTTATAAGGTTTGTGCCATGTGACTACAGTTTCTCGCTATATTGAGCAAAGCGCAGCACATGTCCGTTCTCGGGAGCACTTGCATGTGTCACAGCAAGGTGTGATGTACATTTGCATGAGGAATAGAAATGCAGACTGACAAACACATATAGTAGAAGTGAATACCATTAGTATAGCAGGCAGCTCATGTTGGCCCATTTGCTGCACCTAGCAGTAAGGTCAGCACATGCTGCTTCCCATGTGAAAAGCCGTTCACCTCTCCACCACTGTGGTACGAGGTTGCCTGCGCTGATATGCTGTGTTTGGGTTTCATCAAAGATGATGCACATTATGACTGAAGAGCTCCACTTTGCTCTGGTCTATCAAAAGGACCTCGTTCCAGATGTCTTTTGTTTATTCAGATGCCAACATGTTATTTTTAGAGTAATGCTTATAAAGTATCAAGATTTCAGGTTTTGTAAGGACAGCATTCTTTGACACCCAGCCTTTTGAGCCAACACTTCTCCCTTGTTGTCCAGGTGAACCCCTTTTAGTCATTTCCATATAAACCACAAGTTTCAAGACTGAAATGAGGTTTGAATGTTCATCCACAAATTGCAGCAGTTTGTTTTTCTTGGTAACCACAGGTCTCTTTCTGTTATCTTCACCAGCAATAAAGAGAATTTCAATAACTACAGAAAAAAAAACATGAGCCACATCTTGCTTATTCACACGTCATGTGTGTATATGTACAGTGTAGTATGTCTATTAATAGTATGAATCAGACAGGTGGTAGTGTTATCAACGTTTTCTTAGACCAACTAGACCCAATGGACTTGATTCGTCTTTTTTGCTGTGCTATCTTTCAGCTTAACGAAGGGTTTTGCCAGCATACATCCTGGAATGCTCTCATTACCTTGGTGTAGTTGCCAAGGGAGCCAGTGTGATATTCAATACTTCTGTTACCCATCCCTCCAATCTCATTTACACTTGACACCTGACATTTGCATAATGGCCTCGCTCCATCTCCTATCTAGTGAAATAGAGGGTTGAGGCAAGGTGGTTATAGAGTGTGTATGTGCTTCTATGCTCATGTTTGTTTGGTTGTGATGAGCAGATATGCCTATCAAAACTGTGCATGTGCGAATACGCGCGTGAGTGTGTGTCATAGATAGGGGTTAAATGACTTCCTTCTAAATGTAGCTCATTAAGCCTGCGGAGACCTTGGCGTGCACCATATTCGCTGATTTGGGACAACTTGCGGAAATGCTGGCAGGAACATGTACATGTGCATGCTAATCAGGAATACTGTGACCCTAATCAGTCAGAAACAGATATTTGGGTGTCAGGAAAATTTAGGATGAACACGTCTTTGTACCCCCCCATGTAAGCTGTTGGAGATACTGGTGGACCGCTATGAAAATGACACTACGTCAGAGCACTGCATCATTGCCTCTGTTCATTCATAACAAAACTTTGCAAAATATTTTTCAACAGTCCACAAGGAATGGCAGAAAAAACATAAAAGTCTGATTAGACTATCACCCAATTTGTATTCATTTTAACAGCCTTGACAAGAAAATACATCACCTTAGTTCTTTAAATAAAACTGTCAGAGAATTTAAGGCTGGGTCTGTGATGACAGTATGGGGTAGTGGTTGACACAACTAATATGGGGAGGGCAACCACTGTAGCTCCATGCGTTATACACTGGTATACTGGCATTTTAAAATAAAGTCTATTAACATAATAAACGAAAAAAAGCTTCAAAATAAAAGCCCGTTGCCAACTAGAGGGGTTTCTGTCGATAGGAACACTAGTCATTCCCTACTTGAAGGTGGCCTGTGCAACTGGCACCAAGATGTTGGGGATGTTGCATGCCCAACCACCTGGCGACCAGTTGGTTACCACAATTACTTGCAATTGCTCACCAAATGTAAAGAAAATTCAATGCAATTACCACACAACTACTAATTTTTTCTAGTCTCGAGAAGGTTTCCAATTTAAACTCTAGTATTATTGAGCCATAAGATAGGAAATATATGAAAGTTCTCAGTTATCCAGGTCAAAATAGTCTAAAGAGCTTGGTCCCAGTGTCTATAAGTTGCTTGACGTTTCACCTCTCATCGAGAAGCTTCTTCAGTTCTAAGGTCAAATGGTGGAGAGTCCCAGATATAAGTCCTATGATAGGGGTCATGAACATGATAGGGTGGGCTAGGTTTAACAGCGGGTTCACCCAAAAACTTGGCTGATTGTGACCTACACCCATTTTCACACCTTGGCTCGTGTGATTAGGTAGAGGATCAACAGGGGGTTCATGACCACCCAGGGGGACACTCCCCTAGGACTTATATCTGGGACTCTCCTCCATTTGACCTTAGAACTGAAGAAGCTTCTCGGATGAGAGGTGAAATGTCTTCAAGCAACTTAAAGAAGTCCAGATGCTTTTCATTCCTAGCTCTTTAGAATAAGATAGGAAAGCAGCTCCAAACCCAACTGCTCCTTCCACTCTGCTTCACAGTTGGGATGCAGTAATTTTATTGGTGTGCATTGCCTTGTTCTGTCTGAGAAAAAAAAAAAAAAATCATAACAATTTTGAACATTCCCCAAAATGTTCAATTTTTGTCACTTGTTCACAGAATATTGCCCCAAGAGAACATTCAGGTGGCCTTTTGCAAACTTTTTTTGTGTGATATTTCCAGGACGCTCACTCCTTGAGAGAGTAGCAACATTTCGTACTATTTCTCTTATTGTGGAATGATGAACACCAAGGTCTTTAGAACTGCTGTTGTAGTTTCTTTCAGCTTTTTGTAAAATGCTTGTTTTTAAGGTCTTATAAAAGTTGTTGTGATCTGACATGGTGAGAAAGACAACTAAGTGTGTTCAGAAGACATGTTAAGTACAACTATTGAATGTTATTAATATAGCAGGACTGTGTTTGCCTGTAACTGGGACTTAGATGAATTTCACAGCGCATTTTAAAGTAGTCAGTGGATCCATTTTTCTTATAACTATTCACCACCCGCCTCCAAAAAACCCATATCATGTACGAGAATTATAGATGAAGAAATTCAAATATGCAAACACAGAATATTCCTCATGATGAGACAATTCGTCTTTGCATACTTTTGCACATATTAAATAAGGAAACTGACTTTCTCATAATTTACCAATTTGTCACAAAAGCAATGCTTTATGTAGCACTCGCCACAAAAAAGAAGATCAATATAACCCCTCCATCCCCCCAACCCTTCTACCCAGAAAGCTGGTGAGCCTGAGAAGAGTGAAATGTCTTACTTAGTAAATTGCATTTTAAACCAGAGGGGAATAAATACTACAGATAAAGACTGCTCTAATGTGCTCAGATCCATTAGAAATCTCATATTCACACATAGCTGAAATCACATTACAAGACACCCTTAATGTCATTTCACAGGGTTTTTCCACCAGCATTTGCTGCCAGGGTGAGACACCAACATCAAACATAATGGATTTTTGCCTTTTTCCCTTTCCTCCCCACCTCCCTTGTGTTATCCATTCCCATCTTCTCTGCTCTGTACTATTCTGGTTCAAAAAAAGGGCTCAAACTTTTATTGTTATTGATGTAGGTTCTATTTTGGGTGGATGAATGAATGTACCCAAAATGACCACACACAGACAGAGGGGGTACTTTTACTGCTCATCAACCCTGGAGGAAAGCTTGGCAGTTCAATGTTGTTACATCTCACCAATAAAGTGTTCCTATTTTTTGACTTTGCATGTTCCACTCACTGACAAGAAGAGCTGATGGAGAAAAGTGTGTACTAAAGACAGTTTGCACAACTTTTAAAAGCATTAACATGTAAAATAATTTTCCTAGAGAAATATTTAAAGTCATCAGAGGAAATAGCACCAGTGTCTACTAAGTTCATAACCCTGATGTCCTAATAACCTTGTGCAAGCAGAGGAGAGGAGAAGCAGGAAGAAGCGAGAGGAGGAGATATAGACTCAATCATTCTGCCAGTTTGACTTTTCCACTGGTTGAACACTCAATGAGCACACCATGACTCCAGTATGACTGTTTGGGAATCAAACCATCACTGAAGGGGTTTAAGGACAAAAGGGGAGAGATATTCACCCTCTTTTGAAAATGTCTCTTACAACTTACAGCTTAGGAAATACATAATTTCATATTTCACAATTTGAAATATATTAATATTAGGATTATGACATGGAGAAGCAAAATTAGATTTATGCAGTTTGCAAATCAAATACAATGAGGAGCTAATAAACTGTGTCCAACAACTGGCTAATTTTGGCCATTTTGTGGATTGTCCAACTAATAAATTAAACCAAGCAAATATCTACAAAGACAACGACAACACAAAAACACACAAAAACACAAAGCACAGCTTTTGTTAAGCTGCAGAACTTGATTTTACTCACACAAGTACAAACATTGTCCAACACTGATTATTAGTTGTGAAAGATTGTCTCTTTGAAATGCCCGGAGTGTGTTTAGCTACTGTTGGATTAGATGCAGTACTGAGTTGAGACCATCTATCTTTGAGAATAATTAACTATCCAGAAAGATGGACCAACTTATGTAACCACCAATTAGGAAATCGCAAACAATCCTTTCAGGGGGAGTTGGAGAATTTTAATGAGGTTTAATGACTTGTTGATTGGTTGCTGGGGTTTGTGTAGACTGGTACACGGGGCAGATGTGTTGGGAAAAGTTAAAAAACAAACTCCCTCCACAATCCTCCTCATTTTCATACCTTTGGTCGTCGGTGCATGCTATATCTACAATAACAGTTGGTTTTTCTCAGTAAATGTATCTGTGTGTGATCTGTGTAGTGAGTCTAGGTATGTGTGCACATGTATGCTTATCTATAGCTCCGTTCAACAATCAACCAACCCCCCACTTCAGTACACACACACACACACACACACACACACACACACACACACACACACACACACACACACACACACGCACACACAGGGCTACTTCAGAAGCCTAGCCCCAGACAGGGTGAGCAGATCAATCAATTACATCTCTGCTCCAGCAATCAAACAAGGTTATTATCAGGCAGCAGCTCACCGACCTGGAAAGGCCTAGCCAATCAAAGGCTGCTGTGATGTGGGGGCTGGCACTCGCTCATGTGACAGTAACACAGAATGGCAGCTCATGTTGTCAAGGGATAGAACGATGGAAAGAGGAAAGACAGACAACTGAGGCTGAATTCAAAGAGGAAAAAAAAACAGAAGAAATAGCATAGAGAACAGGAACAAAAGTATATCTGTAAATCACCCATCTCCAGCAATCTGTCTTCACCTTGACACTACTCAGAGGACAAGAGAAGATAAGAACGACTGAATACAGTTCTTTATAAACACGTTTCAATTTTTAAATCATAGTATAGAGCTATTTTTCTCCCTTTTTTGGCTACATTATATCCTCGAAGAAAGCAGAAAATGACAGAAGAGAAAAAAGAAGACAGAAGAAGAGGCGAAAAAGAGAAGAGAGGAGGATGTGGCAGAAAGCAGCACATGGTGAAAACATCTCTTCATTGTGGCTCAGTAATTCTCCTTTTGGCAGCAGCTCCCTTTGGCATTCATTCGATGAGCATTAAGAGCATTCTGTCCTCCCACTTCTGTCCTTTCAAAGCAACAGGTCTGAAGAAGCATATTAGGCTTAATTAAATTACTGTACACTCAAAAAAAATGGAGACTTTCATTTCATTAAATTACTGTTTGCTAACACAATACACCAAAATACACACGCTGACAAACACACAAATCTCCCAAGAATACAATCTAATCTCTTTCAAAAGCAGCCAATCAGAGACAATCAGCCACTATGGGGGGAGAGAACATAGAAGGGGACGGCATGACTGTGTGAACATCTGTGTGATTATGGCCTGGTCATCTGGACAAACTTCAAAGACCTATCTAGGTGTGTGTCTGTGTATCCAAGTGTGTCTAAAATAAATATATAAATGTCTGGCAGAATTTCGACGTCTAATCTGACGAGGCAACAATTCCCAGATTCCGCTATTTTTCCCCCACACAGGCCTAAAACCTCAGGGGCCTTCAAAGCAGACTTCTTAAGAAGTCTACTGCTGAGTGTTCAGACAAATGAGACTCCTTTAAGCTCCGGCTGACGACTGTCTGCTTCACAAGAGTCTGTTGGACAGGTTGCCCTGGGAACAAAGTCTGATTTCATTATGGGATGGATAAACACAATCAAAGAGTTTATCCACCTTCTATAGACGGAGAAAAGACCCCCGCAATGATGGATCTAATCTCCTGCACAATATCTGGTGTCTGTGTGTGTTTGGTTGTACGTCTCATCCACAGTGTGAGCCTCTCCATGCATGCATGAGCTTGTAAGACACAAGGAGATTGAAAACTCTGCACCTGACTAGAAAGTGGCTGAAGTTGCACTTTCAGTAAGCGATAAAAACCAGCAGTATTATTTACAACACAGACTTTATCTGTGTGTGTGTGTGTGTGTGTGTGTTGCTCTGAGGAGGGGAGGAATCAAAGAGATAGTATAATAAAGACAAAGCAGTGCTACAGATAGTGGCAGGTAGGAGCACCTGACAAATTCATAGCAAACTGACTTGGTGATCTGGAGAAATCTTCCAGCTTTTATTTATTTAATTTTCCCACCTATTCCCCTCCTTATATGTATATACATAATTGAGTCGTCATTTTATTTGGTTAACTGTAGTTTCATGTTTACATTATTTTTTACTATATAGGAGAACTCCATTGGAGATTAGCTATAATGTATACAGTCTGAAATCAAGAGCAGACAAATTCATTAAGACACATTTTGACTGACTGCTAATTAATGCAATTCAATTCTGAGATTCAGTGTTGAGACACAGCGTCTGGATTTCAAAACTGGAACTTTCAAATTTAAAAAACATAAACATTACATTAAAGTAGTACTGCTACTAGAAAAAGAAAGAAAATGTACCAATGCATAAGCAATACTTTTTTATTGTGTACCTCTGTGCTATGGGGATGCAACCTTACTAACTAACAGCTTGTTGCGACAGTTGAGTTAAGAGTGCCAGCTGTCTTAGCAATCTATTAAATAATGGCAAGATATAATAAGAACAATCAGCAAAAAAAGACCCACAAAAGGACATACTAATAAATTGCACCCTTATTAATATGCTTCAATAGCTATTATAAATAAACAAAAGTCCTAATTCTGATTCTGATTAACAACAACTCAAACAAAGCCATGGGAATACAGAAACTCAATCCCAGATGCTGATTTTGACACTATAAGTTAACTTGTGTTTCCTGATTCCAAACTGTAAGTAACATGTATTTATTTATTTCTGTTTATTTGAGTGGTACAGAGCTTAGCACTGCAGCCTCACAGCACGGTTCTCTGTTCAAATCCACCACTAGGATGGGCCCTTTCTGTGTAGAGTTCTCCCTGTGCCTGTGTGGGTTCTCTCCAGGAGCTCCGGCTCAATCCCACAGTCCATAGACATGCTTGTTAGGTTCACTGGTGAGTTTAAATTGGACATAGGTGTAAATGTGAGCCTAAATGAAAGTCTGTCTCCCTGTGTTAGCCTGTGTTAGCCGACTGACTGGTGCTCTGTCCTTGGTGCTCCCAACCTCCCACCCAATGACAGCTGGGATAGGGTCTAAGCCCCCCACATTCCGTGAATTGGATAAGCAGAAGAAAACATTGGATCACAATGCATCTGAGTGTACTCAATAGAAGCACTTGATCATGTGTCACCATCACAGTGAAAAAGAAAAAGCCATAAATTAATACATATAGTGGCATGAAAAAGCTGCCTTCCTGATTTCCTAGTGTTTTGCATATTTGTCAAACTTAGATGTTTCATATCATCAAACATATTTTAATATTAGACAAAGATAAACCGAATAAATATAAAATGCATTTTTTTTTAAATTTCACTGATTAAGGGAGAAAAGTTATCCAAACCTACCCGGTTCTGTGTGAAAAACTAACTGGCCATCTTGATAAATGATGAATTAACTGTGATTAACCACATTTTTTGGAAAGCTGAGTTCCCAGGCCTGATTAATGGCAAACCCGCTGAATCAAGAAATAATTTAAGTAGAACCTGTCTGACAAGGTAAAGCAGACTAAAAAAAAACAAACTAAAATCGCACAAAGAAACACATGCCATGATCTAAAGAAACACCTGAGGAACCAAGTCACTGACAACTATCCGTCTAGAAAGGGTTACAAAGCCATATGTAAGGCTTTGGCACTCCAGTGAACCATGGTGAGAGCCTTTATACACAAATGCAGAAAACTTGGAGCAGTGGTGAAGCTTCCCAGGAGTCGACATCTCATCCAGGAGATCACAAAAGACCCCAAAACAACATCCGAAGAACTGCTAGCCTCACTTGCTTCAGGTAAGGTCAGTGTTCATGACTCCACCATAAGAAAGAGACTGGGCAAAAATGGCTGCATGGCAGAGGTCCAAGACAAAAAGCACTGACCAAAAAGAACATAAAGGCTCGTCTCAGTTTTGCCAGACAACATCTTGATGATCCTCAAGACTCTTGGGAAAATACTTTCTGGGCTGACAAGACAACATTTCAGCTTTTTGGAAGGTTTGAGGCCCGTTACATCTGGCATAAAAGTAACAAAACATTTCAGAAAAGAAACATCATACCAACAGTAAAATATGGTTGTGGTAGTGTGATGGTCTGGGGCTGTTTTGCTGCCTCGGGACCTGGAAGACCTGCTGTGGTAAATGGAACCATGAATTCTGCTGTGTACCAAAACATCCTAAAGGAAAATGTCCGGCCATCTGTTTGTGACCTCAAGCTGAAACACACTTGGGTTCTGCAGCAGAACAATGATCCAAAACACCCGAGCAAGTCCACCTCTAAATAGTTTAAGAAAAACAAATGGAAGACTTTGGACTGGCCCAGACAAAGTCCCGACCTGAATCCAAATGAGACGCATTTAGAAACTGCATTTGTGTTTTCTTGTGTTATCTTTGTCTAATATATAAATTTCTTTGATGACCTGAAATATTTAAGTGTGACAAACATACAAAAATAGGAAATCAGAAATGGGGCAAACCCTTTTTCACACCACTGACTGTATTTGTTTATGTTTTGAAGACAAGGTATGTGGCTTATTCTTTTCCGCTGTGATGATGACGACACATGAACAAGTGCTTTTGTTTTATACATTCAGATGCATTGTGATCCACTTGGTAAGATATTAACATAGACCTTTTGCAGGAAAACCACCAGATGACCAACCTAGCCTTTCAGAGATAACAATGAATATTTTCTTAGATTGGTCACCTCTGAAAGCAACATGGATAACAGTGGTCTGTGCTTTTGTGACATCCAGATATCAGTTTACATGACTTCATAAGGCTGACAGAGTGAAAAAGGTGTATTTTGACAACATGCACACACACAGACACACACCCCACAAACCATACTAAGACAGAGTTACCACAAGTTTGGTAAACATCAGCTGCGTTGGCTTTTAATGAATTCAAGCATCAAGCAAATGTAACCAAATCTCCTTCTTAAACACTGTTTCAATTTTGAGATATGCTCTCATAATACCCTGCCTGTCAATAGCCTTGTTTCGTGCCATCTTCTCTTTTGATTTTCTCCCCATGTATCGCATATTGCCGAAGCATGACTAGTGGGTACGTGCACATACACAGCTTGAATTCAAAGCAAGCTAACATGGCACCCAGCATACATGCAGTCTGAGAGCCTTTTCAATTACTCTGCATCTCATTTATTCTTCTTCTGTCCTAAATCGTTTTATTCTCACCACTGTTTCTTTCCATTTTTCTCTTTTTGCCTCACAACTGCTTGTTTCTCTCTGTTGCTAGTTTCTTTCCTCTGCTTTCTTTATCTCCATCTGTCTCTGACCTTTCCAGTATAAAATCCTCACTCCCCCTGATTCCCAGCTATGCTCTCAGTTTTTAATGGGTGTGGGTTAGAAAGCGAGAGGGAGCTATTTACTGAAGAAAATCCTCCTGAACGAGTGAGAAAAGATTAGAAAAGAGAGCAAGAGCTGGTAAAGCAGAGCAGCATGCGTATGTGTGAGTTAGACTTAAGACAAGACATTCATGCTGCATTTTAATAGCCTATGTACAGACACCCCTTTGAGGTTGACTACAGACAGCATTGTTGAAGGAAAATGTATTCTTCACCAGTAATTATGAAGCCACTGTTCGACTAAACGAAGGTTAGGGTCAAACTGCAAATTATTTTTGCCATTTTCAGGTCTGCTGCAGCGGGAATTGGCATGTTTGAAATAGGTCACGCAAGGGCAGCAACAAACAATTGCAAAATTATCTCAACAATGACTTTTTCATCAAACAACTCTCGCTGCTCAAATATGTTTTTATAAAGCTGTTCAATGCACTGTGTTTCATTGTCTTTAGTGTGAATGCTCTCTTTTATGGTTCCCATTAAAATGCCTAGTCGATCAACATCATTAAAAACTGTCTAGGTTATAAATGCCACAGCAATGGTTGTGAGTTTGAAGAGTGCCTACTGTAGCAGTATACTGACAGGCTAAGCGATAATCAAGCTTGAAATAGAGATGACTAAACAGTCATAATAACCTTCTACTTTTGTGGCTTCACCAATGATATCATCTTGAAGCCTTGGTATTTAATTTGGCTTATGAGTGTTTAGTCTTTTTTAAACACTAAAGGATGATAAACTGTCCACTGGGCCATGCTGTAGAGGACTAATTGTCCAATAAACAAAATAAAAATACAAACAAATTATAAAATTATGATGATGTTTTAAGACTGGTGTGTGCTACTCATGCTTTCTTGTTAGAACCTGAACAATATATCAGTTGATATTAGCCATTTGACAGTATTATTGGCCAATATGTGAAAATATAAAAAGTAAAGATAAAATGGGAGAAATTCCCTTCAACCATCTTATGAGCGCTGACCTCCAGAGGGGACTCTGCAACTTCCCTGACACAAACAGAGCAACAAGTTGAACCAAGCATAGCCGAGGAGTGTGTAAACAATTAAGCCAAGTTTTCTTGTGAAAATGAAACATTACTTTAAAAAAAGACTTAATGAGGACTCATAAATAACCACATATAACAAATGTTAAGGAAATACGTTTTGTTTATCTGTCTGAAATAAAAACAATAAATCAGTCATCATATCAGATTTTTAAACCACTAGATATCGGTATCCTAAAAATCCAATATCTGTTGGGTTCTATTAGCGGTATTAATAATATTGGAATAATATTACATTTTTTTCATATAATTAAAAAAGACACAGCAAAGTCTAATTTTGAGCTGCTTTCTTTCATATTGTCAGTAAGAATGCAGAAATCTAAATCTTAAAAAAAAACCTTTTCTTCAGCTTAATGTTTGAAAATCCAACAGTGCCTACCTCACCTAAGTCACTCGAGAAACCCCCAAAACTTCTTCAGACATACTCCATTTCACCTCTAAATCTTGCTCTTTCTATTTGTCTTGGTCCATGTGTGCTGCTCAGGAGGGTAGTTAATGAGAGACTGAAATTAGTGCAGAATCATGGTGTGTGTCGTTTTCACCACAGGCTACAGCGGTGGGAGGCAAGGCCCTTCTGTCCTTTTCCTGTCATCTTGCTCTCTATCCGCTCTACATTCCTTTCATCGCTTCTTCCATTGTCCTTCCCTTTCTGCTCCCCCCAAGCACTCTCTGTCAATCTCCAACCTTTTGACTCTTTTCTCTAGCTCGCACTTTCTCACCCAACTGAGGACACTTACAGTAGAACTCTGAACAGACATCAACAATTAAAAGTACTTTTAATGAGCTGATGTAGTGTGCTCACACAGTGAACTCTGTGTTCAACAGCAGTGGTCAGTCTTGTACGCCTACCAGTATGACATTATTAGACGAGCGGGGAGGATGATTTTAGGTTTCTTTATGTTTTGGTTCTGGAACCACAAAATAGCAAATAGCACACCAAGTAAAGGCTTGTCCATGCAGTCAAACACAAAGGGGCTGTAAGTCAAATTCTTAATGAGACAAACCATTTTGGAAGATGACTTAATCGTTCAGTTGAAACTCCCAAAGGTAATTCTATAGCCCCGGCTAAAAATCTATTTCGAGCTTGAACTAGTAATGACAAAGCAGCAAGATTTAATGAAAAACTCACTTATAAAGGAAATTAGCAATGCATACGTCCATTACATTAAGCCCTTCAGCAATCAAGCTGATGTTATTGTTTCTTCAGTTCTGTCTTCTTTTCATGCTTTTGGTTATCATCATGTAAATTATGAAAAAGTTTTCTACCACAAACATGAAGGAATTGTTAAACTGTCCAGAGGGCTTTGTGGAAATGTTTCTCGATTTAACTTTGATCAACTGATTTCAGAACCCATCAGCAATCGTCTGATCATTAAGCCACTAGGGACCCCAGCCACTTTTTCAGTGCTTCCAGTAGCCTGAAAGCTAGTCACTGTGTGAAAACATTTAAAAAGCTAATAAAAATTGTCATCTGACAATGTGTTGGGGCAAATGCTTTTCCTCTTTTGCTCTCCAAATGGACCATTTACCTTCATGTAACCATAGCCTGCTTAAGGCGATGGGTCAGTACTCCTTGGAAAACAAATGGATTACATGACAAATCATGAAAGTCTCTGCCTTTATCAGATTTTTCAGGCACAAGTTTTAACAGTTATTTCATAATAAAATGTGTAGAATATAGTATCAGGTAGATAGCATGAATGTGTCTGCTTTGGCTCAAGTCAAATAGTCACCTCTCAGTGAAAACTTGTTTAAACAAGCTTGTACATATTGAACACATTACAGGTAGTCATGCAGACTGAAACATGGCACACCATGTCGAGGCTTGTCCAAGCGTGGTCATCGTGTGCATGTTTAACAGGGAGAGATTAAGGGGTTGCTGAGGCTTTTCAAAATGCCAGCCTAGTCCGGACCAAGGGGTGTAAATACCACCCAAATGTCAGCAAGAGACCCCAGAAGTCAAACTAAATTGGCTGCTACATGTACAAACACTCCCTTATGCCCCATATTTGTGTGTGCATCTTTAATGACTTGCACTCTCCGCTCTGACATCGGGGTACATTGCCAGAGTTCCAAGGGCAGAACCAATCTTATTCATTCACTGACTACAAGCCCTTGTCCTGTTGAACTGTACAACAGACAGACAGAGGAATATTCAAAAGAGGACTGATGTTTTGACAAACTTAAGGTCAAACAGACCTCTTTAGCAAAAAATGCATTCAAATACTAAAACACACAAAATGTGCATACTCTGTTTTGTCAGTCTTTTGCCTTGTGAAAACAAAAATATTTTATTCAAAAAATCTACACTTACTGGTCACTTTGTTTGGTATACCTTGTTAGTATTGAGTTGGATCCCCTTATTACAGTCAGACCTGCATTCTTTGTGCCATAGATTCAACAAAGAACTGCAAATATATATTTTGGTTCATATAGACAGGACAGCAACACACAGCTATTAACATTTCACCACATCTCAAAGGTTCTTTAGACTAAGATATGCTGATTGTGGAGGCCCTCTAAGTATAGTCAACTCATTGTCATGTTCAAGAAACCAGTTAGGGATGAGTTGAGTTTTGTGATGTGGTGAGTTATCCTGCTGGAAGCAGCTATCAGAAGATGGCTACGCCGTAGAGGACAATATTCAGGTAGACTGGTGCGCTTAAACAATGCTGAGTTGGTACCAGAGTGAGCCAAAAAAAAAAAAAAACCCATATCCCCCACATCATTACACCATCAGGAGCCTGAACTGTTGATACAAACAAGGTGGATCCATGCTTTCAAGTCATTTCCACCAAATTCTCTCTCTACCATCATAAGTGGCAGCAGAAATGGTTCCAGTCTTTTATGGTCCAATTTTGGAGAGCCCACGTGAACTGTAATCTCAGTTTCCTGTTCTCAGCTGCAGGAGAGGCACCTTGTGTGGTCTTCTTCCTGCTGTAACATACGTCCCTTCAAGCTTCTGCGCATACCTAGGTTGTAGTAAGTGGTTATTTGAGTTGCTGTTACCTTCCTATCAGCTTCAAGCAGTGTAGCCATTGTCCTCTCACCTCTGGCATCAACAAGGCATTTTTCCCAAAGAACAGAATATTTTCGCTCTTTTATTTTTGACCCTAAAGATGGCTGTGTGGGAAAATCACAGTAGGTCAACAGTATAAAAAAATACCCAGACCAGCTAGCCTAGCGCCAACAACGACACCATATTTAAGTACAATCAAACTTACTACCCATTCTGATGCTCAGTTTGAACTTCAATGGGTCATCTTGAACATGCCTACATATGCAAACACATTGTGTTGCTGCCATATATTTGGCTTTTTAGATATTTGTTTTAATGAGCATTTGAACAGGTGTGCCCAAAAAGAGTTCAGCAAGTATACCTACTTGCTGGTAGCGACAAATTGAGTAAATGCAAAGGACTCAGATAGTCCAAAGCATAAAACTATATCTATGCATGAGGTACTACCGAGCTGAGATTTTATCTATCCATCTATGGAAACATTAATTGAATCTTTGTCACAATAAAAGAAGAAGAACCTCACATTCTGTATATTTATATTAAAATGCATACTGTACACTTTGGGGCAATATTATTTTAGACAAAGTGCAAACATTAGCACTAGGTAAATTAGAAAAGTCCACACAAGTTCCCTTCTGTTTAAATTCTACCCTTTCTTTGGCATGAGCCAGAATTAAGTTGTGGTAGCTATGGGACTCTTAGACCTTCCAAAATTTAGATATGCAATCTTCCTTAGTTTTGCTCAGGCTGTTACTAGATATTGAGACTAAGACTAACTCTGCAAAATGCAACACTAAGTGGAATCCGGTCATGAACTGCACTTGACATACATCTATCACAGGCAAAGCTCTCACTTGGCTTTTAAAACAACTTGATAGGATGGGAATGGTGCTGATACTCCATTTTCACAGAGAACTTCCCATTAAATCCCTAAATGGGATTATGGACATAGTATAGACTTTCTCACCAACCACATGCACCTGGATGAGAAGTCAACCCAGACAAACTTGCCTTAAACAGGCCATGTCAACTCTGAGTTTACTAATCTTAATTTCTAATTACAAAACTCATTTTATGAAAACTTTCAAAGTGTAAAATTTGCAAATTTGATGGTTCTTGGAAACTAAGATTTAAGATTTGAAAAACAAACACACAGAAACATTATAAAGTAGAGTGCTTAACTTGATTTAAGGGGTGAAAACAAAATATATCCCCACACAGAAAAACCATTTGCAATCAAATATTAAGACCCTGATGTCTCATCTCCCACGCACTGCCACTGATTTCCTGTGCTCCAAACCCCCAACTGCTTTTACCATTAAAGCTGCCACGAGTTGCATGGCTGGCTGCAGGAGGTGTAGTGATCCATCAGCGGAGTGCCAGAGCTTTGCCATTAGAAAACCATCTGCAAGCAAAAGCGCTCCATTGGCACTAGAAGTCTAGAGAGGCCAGGTTGAGGGGAGGGAGGGAGAGAAGAGAAAGCCCTGTGTTCAAGGCAGTTTGGTTTGATTGATATGAACCATTACAGACAACATGGGAGAGGTAGGCAGAGAGCTAGTCACCGTTTTATTTTTGGTCATTTGTTCAGACAAAAGCTTGGCCAGACCTAAAGTGAACAGGGACTGAAAGTCGGTGTGGGTGTGTGTATGTGTCAGACAAAGATAAGTGTGGAAGTAAGGGACAGAGAGAGAAATTTTCAAGGCCAAAACAACAGTAAAGGGACAAAAACATACAGGAAACAACCTGGAAAGAAAAGCATTAAGGCATACATACAAACACGCACGCACTGCCACATCTTTTTGCTCTCTCGAGTGAAAGGAGCTACTTTCAATAGCATCAGTCAGTCAAGCAAGAAGTATGATAACAATGAATGAAGTGCAGTCTAGCTTGACTACCTTAATGGGCTCATGTAATGTGACTGAAACTGTTAATAAGTCCCACATTATGTGGTTATAGTATACACATAATTTGGCTTCCAGCATATTTGACTAAAATATCAACATAAACATCTTGGGTTTTTTTTAATAGTTTCAGAAAAAAAAAGTTTGCTTTTTTTGTATCCACTTCTTAACATGTGTCAGAAATGTGTGACGCTTTAGAAATGTACACGAAACTTACCGAAATGTAAGAACAGGAAACATCTCTGTTTAATGGATCCTAGAAGGTTATGTGTCACTGCATGAAGGCCAATTCAATTAAACTGTTTCACTATTAGATTTACTCTACTCCAATGGGACCACAGCACAGTATAGGAAACTACCAGACATATGAAACATTACCAAAAACACAGCCCCTCAGAATAGTCAAATTTAATGGCAAATAAAAGCCAGGGTGGCAGACAATCCCAATTCCTGGATGGTATCAACAAACTGAAGGTACAAAATATTACATCATTTTTGATTTACGATATCCCACTAAACATTAACAAGGTTGAAATCAATAGATAGTCACTAAGAGGCTGTATAATATAATTAGTTTTACATTTTACTGGTATTGAGTCATATCCAAGGGTTCATATGTCTTGAGTAGCCAGGCTATCAGTTTCTGACAGACCAGTATGACACAAGAGGGCTTTTAAACACATACATGTTGTAAAGTTAATGGAATCTTGCCCAAAATATTCCAGTAAAGACAGCAGGTTTGGTGTTGGTTAACTTTATTTTATTCTGATCCAATTAAGTTATATAGTGCTGGAAGTCACAATTTTAGTGTATGAGGATGTCTGCCACAAGCAGCGCTGTGTTGCTTTTAGCCATACTAGGAATGTACTTTAATGTTACTAATAATAATTTCGCCATGCCATAAGCAAATTAGTGCCACTCCAGTACAGACACTGTAGCATCAGTACACCAATGTATCAGTAGTTACCCATACAGTAACCCAGTGTGTGTCCCATCAAAACCTATTTACTCTTTAAAGTCTCACAGCAGATCAGATGCTCTATACACCCTGCTGTTTTGCATTTCTGAATCAGTGCATTCCCTACAAACCAAAAACACATGCTGAAACCACATTCACATGTATTTTTAGGTTGATGTTCAATATATAGTACAGTATAGTACAGTATAGTATATATATATATATATATATATATATCCTAGTATATAGTATATAATAGTATATAATAACCTGCTTTACCTGAGAAGAGGCTGGAAGATTACAGTGATGTTCCTCGCACCTGGCTTACACACAAACTTCATTTCTCCTCCTTCAATCAGGTTGTCATCAGCACCACCTACAACACAAGAAACACAGCCTGTTATAGAAATAACAAAAAGGCATATGTGCTTAGTGGTGTTGTTGTGGGGGTCTTTACACTGCACAGTATGTAAAATGGATATTTGCCAGTTTAATATATAAGAGGTCTAGAGAATTCAAGGAGCCCTGAAAATGTTATTATGCACATTCTTGTTGTTCAACAAGACACCAAGGATCCTATTTTTGTATCAAGGCAACTCACAAAATGCATTCCAACAACTTGATTTTTTTGATCCTGGAGTTCAATTAGCATTACCCAGCACTATAGAGGCGAGAGCTTCAAGATTAGAAAGGAGGTATTATTTTGTAGTAAACTTTGTCTTATACTTTGCTCCAAGAATAGATTGTAGAAAAGATGTCTGAATATACTGTAAGTGTGAATCCTCTGAAATGTGACATTCTGCATTAAAAAAAGACTGCCACTATGGACATTTGATATGTGCATCTTTATTAAGTCATGTGCAAAAGACACCAGACTGCTACAAAAAGATCACACTTGATTAACTGCACATCAGATTCCTCTGGTATGTTTGTCTGTACGTTTCTGTTTTTCTGATATTCTCTGTATCTTTGTCTCCAACGTTCATGTTTTACCCTTGAAAGGTTTTATGGTGTAAACGCTGTTGGCATTTTCCAGTTTGATGTGATCACTTTTATCACAAGGTAAAAATTGAGAAAATAACTATCTTTGACTGACACAATCTTATAAAGAAAATTATATATTTATTATATTCCTATAAATATTTAAGTTGAACTTAAATGTGGTGGAACTCGATGGTGTTTTGTGCTGAGGTTGAGCTCCTCTGCACCATACATTAACAGTTACTTGCAGAAAAGTCTTTTTTTTAACCTGTTGAGTTGTCGTGATGCATCACCAAGAATGGCACACATCACCACACCTTCTATTTTATATTGCAATATTTATATTGTGTTGTATTGTGTTGTGTTGTATTGTATTGTATTGCTGCACCTACAAAAGTGCCTGGAGATGACCACAGAGGCACTTATTACTGGGATAGTCTGTTTGCAGTTAGAATAGTGCCCAAATTCTACCCACAAACTCAGGAATTCCTACTCTAAAACTAACACTAAACTAACTCTGTTATTTCAATGAAATTAGTACGTTGTTCTATCTTTTTCAATGCGTTTTTTTTTTAATTTAGAAGTGCTTAATCACCCATTTTTTACCTCCACTAAGGTGGTCATGTTTTTGGTTGCATTTGTGTGCATGTGTCATAAACATGAGGACAAAAAGTTTTAAATGAATTCTAGTAAAGCTTTGTCGGGGTGTAGAGTTCAGTCAAGTTGACAACACATTAAAATTTGGCTTACATCCACAAAGGTCTTCAATGTCAACCTAATGACATCTTGGTCAAAAAATTAGAAAAATCCTTATAACTTATATTCTTACAAGTGTGGTGTGTATTGTCAACATAAAGAATTACTTAAAATATATTGTCACTTTTGACCTCTGACTTCTACTTCAAAGTCAATAGATTGATCTGAAAGTCACAGTGATAATAATCCTATATAGAGCCATTTAAAACGGTTTCTTACTGCTAATTTATTTGTATTGACAGCATATAGGCATACAGGAGATGATACATGGGGATTTTAAATTTTATGTTATTTAGGACCTCTGACCCCTTCTCCAAGGTTAAATAAGGTCAAACATTCAGAAAATGTCCTATATCTTTAAATCTGGGTTACAATTGTATTGCCTTTATTTGTATTAGCAATATTTAGGACATGGCACTAGATGGCTAATCTAAATATCACATCAGCATGCAAATATCGCATCACATTTGATCATTGATCTCACTTTTATATTTCTCATCAGCCTTTCTTAACAGGTGACCCAAAAAATAAGTCACACCTGTAAAGAAAATACTATCAAGAGAAAACAAATGGGCTGCCTAGTTTGAAATATATAATATTATACAATAAGCTCAAGTTATTCATGTTCAGTTATTTACAAATACCTATTATCCATTACCTACTCCTACATAATGTTTTTGTAATCAAAGTAAACATATGTTACCTTTATTTGATTTTTACTGCACTCCAAACGTCTTAAAGTACATTTAAAAAGAACAAATAAAATAAAATAAACATATATATAAGGAAAATACTATTTCCTTATAAGTAATTAATGCCTAAAGAGTGAGCTGCCTTCGTGGAGGTGTGCACTCTCAAAGTGCTTCTTGTTCTTTCTGTAAACGGATTTACACACAGTTATATAATAGCAGAAAATTAGTGGTCAAGAAATACAAATGAGCAACTAGTGGCAACAAGATGAGAATTAACAGTCAGCAGTACAAACGAGGACAGATGTTTAAACACTCAACTCTCAAATGGAAGCAAAGGAATCTTCACAAACCAATTTCCCTTTACTCTCATTTGAAGCGTAAATGTAATCAACATAAGTAAAGCACTAATTTTACGATTTAGTTGCATTATTTCAAAGTCTCCTCCACTAACCCCGTGTTGGTATAATGATCTCTGTCAACCACATGTTAGCAACATGTGAGTATGTGTACAAACAGAGAAAATGTTTAAAATCTATGTTAACCAAAAACTGTACCACTGACTTCAAGGAGGGAACTGGAAGTTCAAAAATGCGAGCTAACATGCTAATTTCCCCGTGTGAGGACTCATTCATGCGGCACTCCATACACACATCAATATATCAACATGACAAGACAAATATAAATGCATCCCACATGCTCACACCCCTTCATGCCCTATGTCACTGCGTGGGTGAGCCCCACAGCTAACAGGGTTAATCAGAAAATCATTGCCATGTAAAATCTTGGTGGAGGGGACAGGGGACTCCAGCAGATGGGGGGGGAAAGGGGAGATCACAGGGGAGAAGCAGAACTGAAGCTCATTACCTCCACTCATCCTGAAGTAATCAATATAATTGATAGATGAAATTGCAACTAGTTGTCAATATGGCAAACTGCAGTGCAAATGGATTGTATGTGCGCGTGTGTTTGTACAAATGTTTGCATAGGCTGATATGCTGCTTGCATTTAAATTGTGATTGGATATTACAGAGATTTTTTAAATCCAGTATATAGGGAAAATACATATAGGCATAAGAATAAATAATTTTTTTCTGTGCTTCTGCGCCGTGGCTGCTGCCTGGCCCCTGTTTATGTAGCCCCTCTGATGGTCCTCTTTGGGCTCTCGCGCTCTGAGGCCCTCTGGATGTCTGGGGCCTGGATCTCCTCCATGCCTGCTTCATAGCAGACCCTCTAGCAGATCTTTACATGAAGAAACCTTTTGAATACAAGCACGCTCACACATACAGGTGTGCACACAGGTGTACACACGGGTGCTCACAGACACAAACTATATCTTTCTTGGATGCTACCTCAACGCACATCGTGCAGTGTCGGTCTTCCATGCTACACAATAACATTCAATATTTAATATTTACTGTTAGTTACAGTTATCTAGGTTATTGCTGTGGTGTCGTGTTTATTGTGTTGCTCTCTTTTTGCTTGTTTTCTTTTTTTTTGGTTCTCTCTCAACAGGTGATCCAGTGGATTTTTTATTTTTTTTATTTATTTTTTTTGTCTCTTCTCTCAGTGTCCCCCTTCCCCTATGTTTTTCTTTCCCTCCCTTTCTTTCTCCCTGTCCTATTCCCCAGTCATGTCTGTCCAGTCTGTAATAACTTAAAATAAAATAAATAAATAAATAAATAAATAATAATAACAAAGGTCAATGAAATGGACCAATGCGGTAAGGCCGTGATGACCCATCTGGACATCTTTCGTGGCCTTCAGACAATAATTCTGATGGCTAAAGAACCAAACGGGACAGGCAAAAAAAAAAAAAGAATAAATAACTTTTTTATAATCAAACCATAAAGGTGTGATGCATTAATAACTCGTGTGGGTAAACTAATACTTGGGAAACACTTACAGCACCTGTCATATTCTGGTCA
The DNA here is from genome assembly GCF_013358895.1 of Oreochromis aureus. NCBI lineage: Eukaryota > Metazoa > Chordata > Actinopteri > Cichliformes > Cichlidae > Oreochromis > Oreochromis aureus. The sequence continues at coordinate 11,782,117 of NC_052958.1, read as the reverse complement.
GATGAAATTAGGTGTGATTTGGTGTCAAGTGCACAGAGTAAGAAAAGTTAGAACACTGATCCAAGCTACTTTGATAGGACTTTGAATTAGGTGTGTGTGTGTGCATGTGTGTGTCCTGAAATGATTTCAGTTCAGCACAAAGCTTCACTTTGCTGTTTTCTTCTGTTTCATTTCCATGTCGAATATGGCCTCACAAAGCTTGTGCGCTATAACACAAAGACACCTTCACATAGTGTTAAAGCCTGTTCCGCATTACCTGTGCAGCCTGCCTAGCCTTGCATTCAAATGCATATCAACCCATTGTTAACCGTATGGGGCTCTATTATACATTTCTAATAGAACAAGTTTCATTTGAAAAGTATGGGAGACAACACTCTCCGCAGTTTCATTAAAATGACAAGAGAAGCTTTCATTCCATCCAAAAGTTTTAACTCAAGGGTTTCTGATCCTGATCTGTTGCCATGAAATTCGCCTGCACGGTAAGCCCACATTCGTGTTGCTAAGTGGAGACAAAGATGAGGTCCAATTCACTCAAACTCTGTCTGTCTCCATCTCTCTATCCATTCATCCATCCTTTGGTGCCAATTCAATTAAGACTCAATTACAGGCTCCTAAACAAAGCTGCCGCCAACGCACTCTCTTGCTCATCCTCCTTGCTCCATCATATTCTCTATCTTTCTTTCTCTCCTCTCTCTCACTCACTGATCACCAATGTGGAAAAAGCTGGCTAAACTTTTGTTTCTTCGTCATCAACTTGCAAACAGTTAAGTTCCCATGAATAACATCGACATGTTGCAGACTCGTGTCTAACTGGCAGCTACACACAAACAAGCGCACAGACGCACAAATTCAGACACACACCAAATAGACTACCACGTATGTATTCCCAATGACGGTGACCAATTTAATTTCATGCTCTAAACATCTGCATCCGTGTCAGACAAAGGAGCGAGGAAGAGACCTCATTGATCCATGGGGTCTGGGACCAGCTGCCAACAGGGCATAGCACTGATGAATATTAAATAGGGGGGCATTAATATGCATGGGCTTTTTCAGAGTTGTCTAGACGTGACAGGGTGGCTCCGGTTTCAGGTCAGGATGCCACCGAACTGGTGCCAGCTCTCTCCCCACATAATGTGTAAAAGTATGATTTTGTTTGTCAAGCCCTGTGTGATTGTATATGCGCGGATATCTATGAGCATTTGTGTCCCTCGGTGTGCGGTCTGATCCGAGATTAGTGAGAAGAGTGCGTGTGGAGGAGGCACGGTGCTCAGTCGGATGGCAAGTGAAAACTGGAAAGGAAGAAGTGACACATTCTAATGTGGCCAAATCTGCCTGAAATCCCCCTAGAGGGTCACTGCTCTGTCTGCAACACATACACCTAAGCAGACATGACACAAAGCTATCAATAAGGAAACCCATAAATTATAGACAGTACAAAGAGACAAGTACTAATGTACTGTTATGCATATACATATGGCGCAAATGTTTTAAACATACAAACACAATTGTAAGGCGTATAGTGTCACATAGCCTCTAACAAATGGCTCAGCTGAAATTACATAGACACAATATGCTCAAATACACTCGCA
>NC_052958.1:7948025-8048025 GCF_013358895.1 Oreochromis aureus | reverse complement strand
TTTTCAGACCATTGTCTGTAAACACTGTTGATTACTGGATGTTTCTGAAATACTCAGATACGCCCATCTGGATCTGACCAACAACCACAACACATTTCACTTACCATATTTTTCAGGCTATAAGGCGCACTTAAAATCCTTTAATTTTCTCAAAAATCGGCAGAGCGCCTTATAATCCATTGCACCTTATGTATGAATTCTGGGTGTGTTTACTGACCTCAAACCGATTTTATGTGGTACACGGCACTCAAAAATCTGTCAAAAAATGACAGTACGACTGAGTACGACTTTGGTAAGATACGAAGCCGCGCCGCTTGATGGATTTTCAGAGCATTACAGCTACCGTAGTCAGGAGCCTCACGGAGTAATCTGGGTCCATCTGATTCAGGTCCCAAAGTCAAACAAACACTGCGGCATCACTGAGAGTTAAAAACTGTCTAAATTCTTTACCTTTCTCTACCTTTGATAAAATGATCAGCGTTGCTGCTTTACCGGGGGTAACAACTAAGTTTAACATCCAGGCATCCATGAAAACATAATTTATTACTTTTAACGGAGTTAGAAGTTAGCAGGAAGTTAGCTCGCTAGTTTCCACCTAAACTTAATATACCATATTGAAAGATTTGTAAAAAAAATAAAACATACAGCTCTGCTATCACTTCCAACATAAATGAAGACAGAAAACCTTAACAGCAGTGACTTTTGTAGGGTTACTGAAGTTGGACTAGCTGGTTTATAATGATGTGCTACATGATCACTAACGACACAGCTGTGTTAGCATAACATAAACACAGTGAAGCTCGATAACAGTTAACATGAGGGTTCCCAATGGTTAGGGACAAATGCAATTGCATGGCAGGATGCTGTAAATGGACCAAACTTCAGTCAGGAGAACAACTGAGATAATCCATCCACAATATGAGGTTAGTCATTAATATACTGCAACAACATGGGAATAGAGCAGCTGCGAGAGAATTCAACATTAATGAATCAATGATACGGAAGTGGAGGAAGCAACAAGAATGAGTTGAGTAAAGTTTGACTTATCTGACTGTTTTGTTTTGTTTAATGCCCCTTACGGTCCGAAAAATACAGTAAATTACATTACTTCCCCATTCTGATGCTCAGGTTGAACTTTAGCAGGTGACCATTGCACGCCTACATGCACTGACTTGCTGCCATGTGACTGGCTGATCAGACACTTGCAGACAGTTAAACAGGTATACCTACTGTCAGCAAGTGTTTCTGCTGTCAAATTCTACTAAAACAATGTTCCTGTCACTGTGAACACATTCACAGCTAGATTTACCAGCTTTTCAATGCTATTTTACGGTCTACCTCCTGTGATCTTTTGCAGCAATGCCTTCTTTACCGTAATGTTTTTACAGTGAACTGTGACGTGGCCCCTACCCTTTACATCATTAAACACTGCAGTATTCAACATGTTAACACCGTGAATATGAATGGTGACCAAACTTGATAAATCAGTAAGATCATATGACATCATGGTTGCCTGGTGGTAGGTACTGCTAGCTAAAAGTTGTTGCTAGACAACCAGCTATTGTAAATACATCACACATCCACGTGATTTACATTCCAATGAATGTTTGCAATTGCCAAAGGGAAAAATACGGAATTATACTGTAAACTGTTAAACTTTGGCATATTCAGTATGTGAGTGAACTTTCCCTCTATTTTTACATCAGTTTGTTCCAGTGTACATAATGATTATTTGAAATATAGCCAAAAAAAGTTTACTACTAAAAAATGATAAAGTATTAAGAAAACTGACAATAATGTCTGACTACTTTTAGGATTTTTAATAAGCAGTCAGGCTGTGTAAAACTACTACTATTTTGAGGCCTTTGTTTTGCTTATTAGTACTGTACTAAGGACTGTGTTTCTGTACTTTGGAATAAACTACATCTAAGTTGTTTATGAGGCATGAAAAAACCCCTCTTAAAATTCTACTCAGTTCTCCATAACTACAAAATTGCAGGGTACCGTGCACACACACGTTCAAGTCTGTAACAGCTCCCTCTGATTACACATTTCAAAATTTATGTCTGTTTACACATGTGACCCTTCCACAAAGTCCAAAACCATCAAATCATTACTGTGGGTAACACTGTGTATTTTATCAGCATGACTGGATATTTTGGAAGATCAGAGCTCCATTTGTGGGCAACAATATTTTGGTGGTGACTACACTTAAACTGTCTCCTGCTTTCAGAAGGAGTTGGAGCTTAAAAGACCAATTTGAGCATTATACCTTGGGCATGGAAAAGAACATGGATGGATGGAAACAAAAAAAAATCAATAAAGGCCTTGGTGGGATTCATGTGATTCTTCCATCACTGTTTTATGTCAGGTCCCCTTTTTTTAAAGAGGAATTTCTGTATTTCAAAACTGAATATGGCCCCCACACTGTGGAAGCACTAGTGAGGACTCCAATCTCTGTTTTTTACCAGCAAAGATTAAAAGATTAACCATGAAAAGTTAAAGATAAGCATGATTTGCGAAACCAAGTTTGTCAAAATTCTGAAGGATCCATCTAGTCTCAGGTACAGTCGGGGGGAAGGAGTCGATGTTTGCTTTCACCTGTCACATGAAGCCATTTCCTAATTTCTGACCTATGATGAACAAGACTCTGGCTTAGAAACAAAGGGCCCGCTAACAAAGCTTCCCACTGAGAATTGACTACGGACTTGGTTGCTATTTACATACAGATGCACAGGCAGGAATTTGCATAATGTTTTTTGTAGCTTGGTGCTCAGGGGAGCAGCATTGTAACATATTGGTGCCTAATGAACTCTGAAAAAAATTGATTTTCCACAGAGTAAATTAAGAAATGCATTATAGCTGTTAAAGCAATCTTGGGGGAAATCGGAGCCTTCCTCTGCTAAACTACGCTTGATAAGTAATAAATTACATGTTACACTTATTTGCTTTAATTCATGCTAATTTTGCCCAATTAATGTATCACTGTAGTTCTGAGGGCAGCCACTGGAGATTTAATTATTTATTGGATTTCGATGTGTGTGTGTGTGTGTGTACATATGTGCTTGTGTTTTATCGCTGGCATATGATGAGTGTCTGAAATGTTTGTGGCTATTGTGGGGTACTTCATGCAACATTATTTGTTTTTTGCATGGTTTTTCCTATAATTATAAGCGTTTGTGTAAGAGCGCAAGCATATGTGAATGTCAGAGCACAGATTTAAATCCTAAATCTGCCGGGACTTCCTAACAGAGGCCTGATTGTCAGTAGACTCTGAAGGCTCTCCCTGCCTTTCTCTAACACACACACACACACACTTGAACTAGTTTTGGCTGCCTTCCCATCCTTCCTTCCTCCTTCCACCCCCCTTTGCTAGCTAGCAGGGTGACTCATTGTTTACAAGCTTTTCACTCTGGTGTCCTATCACCCTGCTCTGACACTACTTTTCCATTTAATCACAGCGATTGCTTGTGGCGGCCACCGGGCCTCAGCCTTGCACTTCCCTCCATGAGCCGTCTCCTGTGTTGACTGTTTTTGTCCATATCTGGCTCCAGCTTTTCGTCACTTATCTTTACAGATGAGGTTTTTTATTCAGATTTGAATGTATGAAAATCAAAACAGAATTAACTGAAAATGTGACCCTTTGCCCTTTTAAAGACCAACTGACTTAAGGATGAATGCACATATGTCTACACATATACTGGATGAGTCAATGGAATCAGCAGGCCACCGGTGAAACCTTCCTTTGCGAGCATTTGGCAAAACAGCTGGAAAAATTTACTGATGAATTAGTCTTTTGTTTCACCAGGCTGCGCCTGAGATTAGGCCTCTGCTTCCCTCCTCATAACCTGCCCCTGAAGACGCTCCTCCCATAACTGAAATGCAAGTAAGCAGGCAACTTAATCCAACTATGTGCAGTTACATACTTTATGCAAATTCAGGCTTTACCTATAAAAAAATGCTTCAAAAAGAATGACATGATGGCCTAGTTAGCTATCAGCCTGCTGTCAAACCTCATAAAAACTAAAAAGAAGTTAACGCTACTTTGTTTCTCTCCCATTCAAGCACTCCTTCTACCCCTCCACTCACTTCTGAGGCATCCACTAAGTATCTACCCCCATCAGACCAATATTAAAAAGCTTAGCTGCCAATGGTTTTTCAAGTAAATTAGAGAAAACAAAATCTCTCAGATTAGTCAATTAAGTGGCACATTAGCCCGAGACTTAATTAAAAGATAGCGGGGCATACAGTCTTTAAGGATATAGAGAGGCGACGGGAGTGTTTAAACAGCAGATTGAACAAATGGCACTTATTAAAAACTTGACTGTGAGTCACTTGACACCTCGCATATCCCCTGCACCTTGAGCTACATAAACAGAGTGTCAGCTCCCTGGGTTCCTGCTATGCAAATCTCGGGGACGAGGAGAAGAGAGGAGACGCACTCGGCAGACAACATCCCTGCCTGAAACGTCAAGACGCCTTCCTAAAATCAGCGGCTTAGCATCTCACACTCTCTCCACGCCACACGTGAATAGTGATTATTAATGTTTTTCAAGGCGAAAGGGAATTAAACTCCCCTCGAAAAAGGAAGTTTAGGTCGCCTAAAGATGCAGTTTGTAACACAGAAAGTCAGTTGATAGGTTTGGCTCCCCCTAGAAATGCATCTGCGTGAAACCAAACCCCTTCTGAGATAATATGTGTGTGTGCCTGCTTGGTGTCAACCCCTCTTTGAAAAGCATCCTTAATTAAACCTTTTGTTCTTCCGAAATGACAAAAAAGCCGAGCGAGGCGAGCAAAAGGTAGTTACTCTGTCAGAGTGCTAAGACTGAAGGTACACTAAAACATCACAGTTCACTGCTCATGTTGCCATTTCAGCGTCACTTTCTATCCGGAACAATGCGACAGCTGACAGCTCGCACCCAAGAATTATCACGCTAAACTGAATTATTTCTGCCACGTGTTAATTTATTAACAACCTGTGCATGCTCTAATGTAGACTGCATTTGCATATACATTTTTAACCTCAATCGTCTTGAATATTCTTTCTGGTCGGAGGGAGGGGGGACCTGGGAATATTTCAAACTGCCTTTTGTTGCTCCATATTTGAATTTTGAAGAATGAGGTGGGGAAGACAAAAAAAGGGAGAAAGACACATAAATCTCAAACATGTCCGCAGGGCAAATATCCTTTAAGGGCAGATATCTACACTTCATCACCTGGCAACATATGAGATGTGGCATCGCCGATCCAAAGCCTCCTCCTCCTCCTCACTTCTTCTGTGCTTGCTTGCACTCTCCTTCTCAAAGAGTGACTTCAGCTTTCAGTTATGTTCAAAAACTCCTGGCTTGTTTAGGTGGCTCCCCAGGACTATTCGTTTTAAAGATGAGCAAACATACAGTATTAATAACAGCCAATGAAATATTCGGATTTGGGTTCAAACGCTAGATTGAAAACGTAACTAAAAACATTCCCAGACATGTCATATGAGATGCGTTTTGAACACTTTAATCTGTAAAACTGAGCCACGCTGTTATAGTTTGCTGTTTTTCAGGTATGGCATGCACATGAAATAAAGGAAACATAGCAAACGACAGGCACAATCTAACAAAGCATCATAATGATGACTAATATGCTTAGCTGACAATGAAAATTAAGAAAATAGGTATCAAAGACTATATCCCATGGACAGCCTGAGAACCTCCTTTGTTCTCACCAGACATATTAAGCATGAAAAGAAAATTACATTTTTTTATATAGCTGAACTACTCCAACCCACAGCACAATAAGTTTTAACACAATGTACACAAAAAGTTGTTTCTCAGTGTAGATGAGCAAACTGAAAATATGAAGCCTAATTGCAGTCCCTCAAATGTCCACTTGAGGCTGGCTCCAAAAGTGAGGTTGCTGATGGCTTCAGTTATTTAAAACACACCCTTTTTAAAAAGCTTACAGTCAGGCAGCTGTGACTCAGAGGTGGATGTCCATGCAGGCAGTAAGCAGCAGCTGTCTGCTGCACTCCACCGCCACTGAGTCAAGTCACTCAAGAGGGCCTCTCAACCATGTTTGTGGTGTTGGTGCATTTTGGAGCATTTTAAATGCAATTATCTGACAAATATACAGTAGCCCAGAAAGGTCAAATGCAATGCAACTTAAGGAAACACCAGAAAAAAGAATATTTCTATTTGCTTGTGTTTTCTTAAGGGCCACTCTAGAATTAACATGGATTGGAACAGACTGACGAATTTAGATGAGTGAAATTATAGGAATTTTATTACGTTGCTTAAAGCTGCATTTATTCTGCTGAACAGTAGGAGGGCTTCCCTTTGGAAAAAAAAGTCAGTCGTATAGAAGTCTGAGGAAATTATCCTTCTTCTCACATTTAATATATCAGTGAAAACTTTAGGAATGGGTTAATGGCCTCAATGCTAGTTTAGCATCTTACTGAATACAGTATGATCTTAATTTTGGTAAAACATAAGCCAAGGTGTGACAAAAGTCATGGTTCAGTAGATTACTGTCCCCCCGTTCCTCAGTCAGATTACTGATGAGATCATCGCCACGTCAGGCTAAAAGAATCAAAAAGAAAGAAAAATTTATAGCAACAAAGCATCAGATTGAGGAAAAAATGTGATTTAGGTTGCTTTGAATGTGGCATGGATGTTGGTGGGTCAGTTACTTCTTACAAATAAGGTATGCAGAAGTATGGAAGCCCGTTTCTGCCACTAAAAAAGAAAAGTATCCATAACTGGAAAGTTTTGAGTTATTTCTCGAAATTTTGACTTACTTTTCTCAAAATTTTGAGTTAAAAACTCGAAATTGTGAGTTAGAGCTGTCAATCAGTAATATACATGAATGACGTCATTTCCTTGTTAGCAGGAAGCTGAAGCCCTCAGCTACAAATGCTACAGCTAAGCTACCAGTATTACAGCCAGTCATGAATGCACAAATTGCGGATTATTTTTAGCGTGGCTTCACAAATGATGAAATCCTTGTGTTATTAGCTGAATCACATGGCGTTACTATCAGCAAATGTACTCTCAAAAGCGCCACTTTGTTGTAGAGGTTCAGTTAAGGGCACAAAAATCCTGCGATATGCATTCCTGGGTACTGGAATTCATTATATAGTGCAGCAGTTAAGCTGACATTGAGCACATGTTAATTTACAACATAAGAAGTTCCGTTCCACACGGGGATCCACGCAGGTGTTACCAGTGCACACCTGTAAACTTTCCCCTGCGGCGTGTGTACAAAAAAACTGCGCCGGCGCCTGGTTACCTTTCTCTTAATGTGCAGCGCGCACTACAAATCATCACAAACTGTCAGCGTGTAAACAAAGATGCAACAGGTGATGTGTTTATTTGTAGCAGATGAAACAATTAAGGACACCTGACAGGCAAACAAACACGCCGAGGCAAAACATCTGGGGTTTAAGCACCCGCCGCATTGTTGCTGTTTGTTGGGGGGGGGACCTTGCAGAGACGCGACTAACAATCGAGTCACTGGGAAACAGTTTAACAGATCTGAGAAATGATTAATGTTGTTTGTTTCTTTGGGAATAGAGAAGGGAAAAAACAAAAGCTCTGACACAGCCTGAGTAAATTATACAAAAAGAAGAAGAAAAAAAATCATCTGAACATGTTTGTTTGATCTTGTTTTTCCTCCTGTTTTATAGAAAGCATCTCAGATCCAAAATGCTGGCGTGTGTGTGTGTGTGTATACGCGTGTTTGAGAGGTTTTGCCTGTCAGTCATGTTAACTCAATGTGAAGAGGCTGCTCCAAGCAGAAAGTTGAGTCCTATACATTTGCCACAAAGGCTGGTGTTATTAAGACCTTGATTCATGTTTGTTTTTCCTGCATAGTAAGCTAGTAGGGTCTGGGTGGGGTGGTTTGGTTGAGCCGGGTTAAGAGAAGACAGAAACATATATTAGCTCCATAAACATCCTTATTCAGGAGAACATTTCCCTTTATTCTCTTATGTGCAATTTAAAGCATTTCTGGTGGAAAAATACACACGGTTTGATGTACAATAAGGAGTCTATGTCATTTGGAGGTTTTATGATGAACTGTTCCAACGGGCAGTGCTGGAAAATCCACAAAAGCCAAACATCATAAAAAAAAACCCCATCTTGATTTCTGTAAATCAGCCAAAGACCAGCTCGGGCACCTGCTTTTATCATAAACAAATCCTGCTTTGTGCGCGGTTGTAAACGCTCTCATAAACTATAATAGAACAAGCAGGCCTGCCAAACAATCTGCCAATCACTCGCCAGATCCAGATGACCGGAGGCCAAACGCGAGTCCTCGCTCATTTAAGTGATGTTAAGAACAAACAATCAAAAGTGCTGCCCGGGAAACCGCAACGGCAAATGACATATAACAATGGTGACATCTAATTTATAGCTCAAGGAGTGTGTACAAGCAAATAAACAGCCATCCCCGATCCACACGTCCCTCTCAATTTGCTTCTCCCACGGTCTGGTGCCTTCAGACAGAGAGGTATAAAGGAAAATAGAAAAGTTGAAAGTGTTAAGCTGATGTCTTACTTACAGGTCCGTGGAAGTGTTGTTTTTTTTTTTACCCTCTCGGAAAGCCTGCTCAGGCATCCATGAAACACAGACCGCCTTTAAAGCAAGCACACAAACACAACACAGACACCAAAGCCTGAACAAGAAGGAAAAATCCCTTTTGCATGTAACAGTAAAAGATGCCACAACATCTTGGGGGGATGTGAGGAAGGGGAGAGGGGGTTTTTTCTGCAATGTTGAGGAAGAAAAAAATGATTGATGTCATTGTGGTTTTTGTTTTCCTCTCCATCCATTCCTGATTCTTCCGTTCTCCCGGGCAGATGTTGCTGGCGCATCTTCTCAGGGCACAGAAACTTTGAACCTCACCGTGCCCCATCCTGGGTTTTCTTTTGGTTTATTTTGTTTCAAATCTCATGATCTCACTGCCACATGTGATCTTTGCATCACCGCGGTGACGCCTCCAGGTAACAAGGAGATTAGAAGCAGTCAGAGGCCCGTGTATCACAGGAAAGCTTTAGCAAAAGGGGGTCTTTAAATATTTAAGGTATGAGTGCGATCACACGTTGTTGCTCCAAGACGAGACGGGAACAAAGAATACTAATCTTTCACTTGGAAATCATTCACATCGCAGTGCTGAAACTCTGCTTGCTGTCATTTCTCAGTGTTGAATTTAAGTTTTTGATAGTAAAGAAAAGTTAACTGGTGTGCAGCGTTTTCAGTTGAATGAGCATTTAAAAAAAATAATAAAAAATTCTCATTATTTTGCTACTTTTGCTGTTGGCAGCCACATGAAAAAAAAAATTGTGTGAGGGAAGTACCAAGCAAACAAATAACACATGGCGTAAGAAGGCAGGCGTCTTCGGCCTCTTGTCAAAGTCAATTAAATTCCTCAGGTAATGACCCTATTTGCATTGTAAACCGGGCCCATGTGTGAGAGGGCTAATGGGGCCACTACCTGAGGAGATTAATTGAAAGTGACATTACTTGAACTCTTCTCTTTCTTTTTTTTTCTCCTTGCACAGCCTTCTGAAAGATCGTCTCATTTTATTTTAATGTCATGCCGCAAGTATAAACAGCGAGGTCAAACTTCGACGCAAGTGTGGAGGAGGGTAAAAGGACACTGTGGGGCAACAGAGCAGGTACACAAGTCTGTGCTGGGAGTGGTGCTGCTTCTTTGTGCAAATAAATGATTTCACTGGGTTCACACGCTTTCCACATTTCTAAGTTTAGAACAAACTTAACTAAGTATTAGCTCTCAAAAAACAATGGACACTTTGTTTTTGCTCTTTTGCTCTTAAGAAAGCTGACTGCTCTCATCATCACCATCTTCGGGAAACCAGATGATGTCAGTAATAAAAATAAACCAATGGGCTGCTGTCAGTGCTTTGAGGGGCCGGTGCGCAGCGGCTGTCCTGTAACCTGTATATCAACACATCATCCCAATGAGAAAAATGATGCGCATTCGAGATTACCAGTCCAGCACTGGCCATAGGTCAGCGCTAAATTCCTTAAAGAAACACAGCAGAATTTCACTGGAAACTTTTGGATAAACCTGATTTAAAAAGCAGCCAATGTCCTCCAGAAACCCTGAAAAAACTATTGCTAAAGAGCACTTCAAAACTTTACAAGTGAGATACAAGTTTTTAATGGCAGTAATCTTCTAATACACCAATTACTTCTAAAAGTAGTTTCCCAACAATGCTCATTAGTGCAACTATCCAGTATTTTGGCTAGATAACCACGTAGCAGGGAATAGCTTTGTTTTGCCCTACAGTTGGGTGTTCCTGTAATGATGTGACGTCACGTGAATGAATAGCTGTATTGATTTCAGAATCCATTACCAAAAATGCCACAATGTGACAATGCAGGTAATTTTTCTGATGTACCGAGGATGCAAAAAATTACACACACACATACATGCTCACAGTTATTCTGTCCGTATGATTACCTTTAATGGCACACAACACAATATTATAAATATGGTAAAATTAATCACCTCGAATGGTAACTGCCATGTAATGATGCCTATTATGCATCCTATATATTGACAAGAGGACATGGGGATGGGGATGGGGGAAGCACATGTACCCACACTTTCTGCTGTTTTCTTTCTTTTCTTTTTTTAATAATTGATGTTCCACCTAGGGGGGAAAAAAACAAGTTGAATAAAGACACCCCTTCTCATCCAGTTTAATTAGTCATATTATTCAAAATTATAAAATGGTTAATATCTTATCAGTGTTCAACTCTCAGGTCTACCTCTGATATGAAAATGAACCAAGCAAAAACACCATTAATTTTCTCATCTGTTTTTTTTTCCACCCCCGTCATATACAGAAACAGCAAAAGCAATAATTTGTTCTCATGGCCGAGGGCAGAAGACTTTCATTTTCTGAGTGAAAGAGTATCCCACCCAATTGAGCAGAAAAAAAAGGGATGGATGGATGGATGGCTCAATACATGGCTAGACAGAGGAGGTGGCCAGAGCCTCATTGTAATTTATTTAATACTGTAAAAGAAATGACCTTGAGATCAAAGAAGTGCTGAATTTCTCCCCAGACGGCAAACAGAAACAATGGAGCAGTCCTAATTGTGACATTACAATCCAGCACACAGCGAGCGATCAGAGGGGGATTGATTAGAGGAGTAGAAAGGTGGAAGACTGTCTGAAAAGGTCACTGCACACTCTACCTGGAGTTTTTAATATTTCCAGCCTCTCACCCTCTCTGTAAACGTGGAAAAAAAAAGAAAAGAAAAAGTACAACTCCTGCGTGATTACAGACTTTCTGGATAGCAATATTTTCCCCAACGCATTAGTGAAATAAGATGGTAATTTCCTGGGGCCAGGGTGTATCCAGGCAGAAAATGATAAAAGGAAATAAAGACAGAATTGAAAGGGGAGTCTCTTCCTCTCTGTTCTTCTAGCAGAGGGGCTGATGTGGAGGTTAATTGAGGGGTTAACAGGGGGTGGTGTTGGCTGAAGGTCAAACTGCTATTCCAGTCAGCAGGAGGTCCCTGCTCCCCGGCGACCTCGCTGAGTGTTGTTGGGCATGTTTCCATGTTAACGCTGTAATGCTGTTCCCAGGCTGGCACCCTCACTAATAGAGAAAAGACCAGAGGGGGAAGACTGTGCGACACAGAGATGGTAAAGGGCAGAGGGTAACCAATGTGGCCATCACAAAACTCACACTTTGTTTCAGCTTTTAGTCATTCCACAAGGAAAAGGAAAACACAATGTCTGGCTGGACTCATTAAAACATTTATCTAATGGAATCTGTTGTTATTGTTGTTGGAACATATCTGGACTAGCACGTAGTCAGGGCTGGATCAGGTGACCCTGAATTTTCCCTTGCTTACGTTACAACAGGCCTAGGCTGCTGGGGGTTTTCCATGATGCACTGAGCGTTGCTTCTTCATTTACCTTTTTTCATCCCCTAATCTCTATACACCACTTTACATGTCCACAGTTGCGTTTGTCCCGTCTCCCTCCTCTCACCCCCAACCGGTCACAGCAGATGGCTGCTCCTCCCCTCCCTGCTGGAGGTTCCTTCTTGTTAAAAAGGGAGTTTTTCCCTCCCACTGTCGCCAAGGGGCTGCTCATGTGGAGTCTTCTGATTGCTGTAGTTTGCTGTGTATTATTTTAGGGTCTTTACCTTATAATATAAAGCACCTTGATGCAACTAATGTTGTGATTTTGCACTTTATAATTAAATTTTTGATACAATTTAACAACAACAAAAAACTGTATACAAATAAATATAACGCATTTTAATGATTAAAATACATTATGTGTTTTTATTTATTTTAATCATTAAAATGTGTTATATTTGGTCACATGGAAAAAGTTATCCACTGTTCCGTTTATCAAAATTTCAAAGAATTAAACTGAAACCATTTCAAAAATGGGTTTCAGTGAATGGGAGCTCCTTAGAAAGTGTTCATACTAAAACTCTGGAGTGTGTTCAAGTTAAATGTTTCTTGTGGCCAAGAAGTGAAGCTCTAAAAAGCTCTCTAAGACCTTGATAAAGCAGATTGTGGATGTCTGTGAGTGTGGTAAATGCATTTATAAAAACAAACAAACAAACAAAAACAAAAAAACACTGCCAAATATGATTTTAGATTCACAATTGTCCAAGACTAGCCACACCAGTAAAATCAAAAGGTCACCTGATCTAAAAAGGAAGTCCCCAGTGTTCAGTCACAAGATCTACAGGTAACCGTTGCATCGTTCTTTGAATCTACACAGAAAGACACGCAAATATTTAACCTCCTTGGTAAGCACACTTTTGCTTTCCAGTGATTATACGGGCAAAGACAAGGCCATGTGGAATAAAGTCCTCTGGCAGAAGGTTTTTGGCTGCAGTTACATTACAGTACAGGGGATGAACTTTAAACCACATTTGAAACATGGCCAGTCACCACCAGCACCGCCAAGTCAGTTTTTGCATGTCAATAGGACAAGTGTTACTTAAGACACCTGCTGCAGCAGAAACCAGAGCAGAGTTGGTTTGAAGTTCATTGTGTGGTATTTATCTGTGGGGTATGTCAGTTGGGGACAGCTGGGGATTTTCCTTTGTAAAATTTCTGATAATAGTAAAAGAAAGTGACATTAGCTTAACAGTTAGAAGCCATTGGTAACTTGACTAGTTTTTTGGCAAGCTCTTCGGCTAGTTCTCCATTATCTGTAGACACAACACTGATTCATCCCTTGAGTTAGATGCATTTTTTTTATGCTTGAATGATTCATAGGTCAGTGCTGAGTGGCTTAAAAAAACAAAACAAACAAAACAAAACATACCTCTGGAAATGGTCAAGTCCAAGGACTGGACTGAAAAGGAGTGAAAAACCAACCAATGTCCAAAAAAACTGGAAAACTATTGCCCAGGACCACTATTTTTTTTTTTTTTTTTTTTTTTTTTTAAATAACAAGAATGCCTGGCTCCTTGGACGCAAAATATGAGGAAATGGGTGGTGAATCAGGACTATGTGGCAAACGGCTTTACAAAAGACTCAAACGTGAAATGAAGGCAGACGTGTTAGTCACATGTTGCACAACTGGAATATGATAAAGAGCTGGCGCACATAAAAGTCTGATCTTTTAGAAAAAGAAGATCAAAACAATCATCATTTTAAGTAAAGTTTTATTTAAAAAAAAAAAAACTTTCATTGAATTTCAAGGTATTGGAAGACAATTAAATGAGCTGATGTATCCAGATGGAAATGGAAAGAATCGAGGAAAAAAGCACAACATAAAGCATAACAGTATTGTGCAAGACGACGACTACATACTGTATACTTTTTCTTTTATTTAAAGATAAATTCTTCACATTATCTATATAGTGTTTTCTTGACACTCCTTAGCCTGTAACAAACTCCTGCTTTGAGTTAATCATAAACATGAAAATGAGGTTTACTTTCTGCACATTATCTACTGAAGAGGTGCCCATCCAGCCTCTTTATACACATAACAGTGTGCCATTAAGACGAGCCGTACATGACAGCACATTATCTTTGATGCCATTAGGAAGGGACCGTTTTTATTTTTTTTGTTACCATTTAGTAAGCAGTGCTAATGAGGGCCAGCTTTAAGCATCACCACTTAAACAACATCAAAGTGGATCTCCAAGACAAGAAAATGACTCTGCTGGTGATTCACTACAAACTCATCTCGAGATACACAGAATTAAGGATGAGAAAAAAAGAGAGACAGAAGGAAACTGCTTTTACCCTGCTTTGGTTTACAATTTTTAAAAAAATGACAGTTCATGATAACATTTTTTTTTTTTTTGCGCATTCACTCTCTGGGCTTGATACCCAAAAGCGGCTTAAGTGGCAACTAGGGTCACCATTTTTAATTCCTTATCACAGCCCTCGTGAACAGAGTGCAGTTCAACAAGTCATACTTCCACAGTATGAATGCAAAATAGCATCAAAGAAAAGGCCGGCTAAGCCTATTCATTGACAGCTAACATTAGAGGAGGACTCTCATAGAAATAAAAGCTACACACATTGTACATCTTATTGCAGATTATTAAGAGCTTCTTGATATAAAAAAGTAACTGCACTGTATTTCCAGTAAACCCAAGGCTTCAAACACTGCCAAATCAGGTGTGAGATGACACTTTTTAGTGAAATAATACATCCCAACCATTAAAACACCTGGTAAAATATTGCAGACAATTACGACCCTCTGTATAAAATAATAAACATTTCCAGCATTTACAAAATGCTTAAAATAGAAATGTAATGTCACCCTTACCTTCAGTGGCAGAAAGTAGCAGATAATGGGAAGTCCTGATTCACCTTAAACATTTCACCAGTTTCAACTGTTCTACAGTACTACAGTAGATATGTCTAAATAGAAGTCTGTCTCGCAGAAGTACAGTATGCAATGAAGAATGTATGAACCATCACATAAAGTTTTTACAGTGTTGTAAAGACTGCAAATCTAAGTTTCTGATAATAAAAAAAACCAAGTATTTAAAATGAAAACAGAATAAATGTTATTTTGTAAATGCAACATGTCAGTCACCAAAATGACTAAATAGAAGCAAGATGTGATACAATTAGACAGCATTCCTGATGTAACAATCAAATCTCTACTATACTGCTTTTAGCAACAGATGGAATACTTACAATACGCTGAAGATTTAACTGACGAGTTCATATATCTGGATGGTTTAGATGGAGAAGCCCAGTGTTGAAATCCATCTTTCAAAGCATGCTTTACAAACCAGGCTAGTTTGCACATACTGAAAAGTCAGGCACACAAAAAATAGGACCTTCACGAAAACATACGCCAACCACCGTGCACATTTTCTCCTCTATCCTTTGCTGAATTCCAAAGTGACAGCAGCAGCAGCTTCCTTCTAATACTTTCATTCGGGGTCTTGCTTATCACCCTGGTCCACGCCAACACAGGCCTGTCTATGTGGGGAAGCAGATGCCGCAGCACTCCATGCAGATTTCCAGGCAATCTGAGGACTCGCAGCAAGCATCCATTATGCCACAGTCCATATCACAGGGGCAGTTGCAGTCGTCGCCCAGATCGTCGGTGCAGCAGCAGCAGCAGCAAACCTCTGATGTGCATGCGCCGCATGAGGCCTGGGCCACCACCATGTTGCAAAGCGTCAGGAACTCACAGAAAAGGCAGGCCAAGATGCAGTGAACGCAGCAGTCTGGGTCCAAGCGGGGGTGACAAATAAATCAGTCACAAATCACACACAAAGATAAGGAAAAAAACTAAAAAAAACAAAAATTAAACCATAAATATTTATAACTGTGGTGGGGAAAAAACTGTGTATAGAGAGTAAGTGAGTGATGCATGCTCAGCAGGCTGACAGGTGGAACACAATAAGCATATGGCAAACAGAAATAAAAGAAAACCTCCAAAGAAATCAATTTTCCTCTGCAGTTTTGATTAAGAGACTTGCTAAGCAATTGTGGCATTATCATGCAAACTGCTGGGCTGATCAAACAAAGATGATTAGCAAGAGTCCAAGAGTCCCTGCCTGGCAACTAGGTGAATTAATGCTTCCAATGCCAGCACCTCTGATTAACATTTAACCACCTCGCAGACACTCTTTACGTGGCCGGTGGAAACTTTCGGCTTGCTGTTCAACAGCAGCCTCAGCAGTCTTCAACTTACTGATGAGTCCATTAAGAATTATAAATGTCATTTTGAAAGGCCAAATGAGTTACATGTTTCATTGTAGAGTTCACGGTGACAGTTTGTTTGCATGTAAGAGATCTAGTGAAGGTCATTTAAACTTATTGACAGAACATAACATTTGGCAGTGTCTCAAACCAAAGACTCTGTCAGACAATCCACAGAATGCCCAAATCTCTGATCAAACCCATCAGTTATTGTCATTAGGTTTGAGCATATAGTCACGTTAGAATCCCTGAAATTCTCTTAAGTGCTTGAAGTGATCAACAAAAAAATCTGATTAGCTCTTGTACCTGGAGCAGCTCTAAGAGGCAGTCGATGCAACTGAGCGAGCTGGGTAAGGAAGGCAGCAGGTTAAAAACAACATCGTAGCTCTGACTTGATTACTGTCTGATTTGTTGCTATCTGATCATCTCATCCGCACATTGGAAGAACATGTTGTCAACAAGGTATACAATACAGGAGAGGTGCTCCTGTTTCCTGATCTGAAATGAACTCAAACTTTTAATTAGAGCTGGAGTCACTTTCTTCCCCCCCCAAAAAAAGAAGAAGAAAAAGAAAATCCAAAATAAAACTGTCCAGGTGAAGTTAAACACAGATCAATGATTGTTTAGCCATGCCTACATGTTATCCTTGGTCAACCTTCCACACACTAATACCTCTGGTTGCTGCATCCAACTCACTAAACCATACTGAACATCCTTCTGTAAGTGCACCTGGCAGACACTCCTTGCAGCTGTCTCCTTTCTGAACCAAGGCCAGCGCAGCGCCCCTGCTTTGGAGTGTTAAAAAGACATGATGTGGATGGATGCAGAAAAATAGCATTACAAACAGGGCGCATTTGCATAACTTTCATCAGCCCATCTTGAGCTGTCAGAAGGGGCTGTTACTGATTGGGTTAGAGGGAAAGCGAAAGGAGGAGAGTGTGGAGGACGGAATTGGAAGCTGAGGGCCTCTGAATGCTCATGTTTGATTAATCAAAGTAGAGGGTTTTTTTTTTTTTCACCCCCCTAATTTTGCACTGCTAAGGGCTGCGGAGCTGACCAGAAGCGCTAGCTGACTGCGATACAAACAAGATAGAGAAGGGAACATGAAACGAGAAAGCGCGCCTGTACGTGTGAGGGTGCCTGAAGTTCGAATGCATCTTATTATCCTTATCTGAGGCCATAACACTGGCAGTAATGGAAGATGCATGAGAATAAATCTTTCAGTATTAAATATGTGGGGTGGACATGCAGTAAGCTGCTACTGGCCAGAATGTGGTTTGCTTCATAGCACTTTTTTTTATTATTATATATATATATATATATATATATATATATATATATATATATATATATATATATATATATATATATATATATATATATATATAATACTGGCATGCGCTGTAAGTGTACTGCCATCCGAGTTCTGCAAAATGCCAGTGAGAGCAATAAACACTGCTCGGCCACAGCTTCAAAGTTCAACCTAACAAACTCTGAAGGACCCAGAGGGTATAGCCATGCCAGCATTCGGAATGTAACAGCAGACTGTGAATACGATACAAACACAGTACATAGGCATTAGGCAGTGGCCAGCCAGCTCAGCTATTCACTTGGATGTATAATTCAGCACCAGCGATTAGTCTGTATCTTACAGAAGCCAGCAAGGAGGAAGGGAAAAGTGGTGGTGGGGGTGGTGGGGGGGTCATATACTGTACACAAGAGAGCTGGACGCAAGGCACATCTCCATGAAAAACAGAGAGACAGACAGAGAGGCAGACAGAGACAGAGTGAAACCAAGCAACAGACAGACAAGAGCAGCATACACTGACAATGTTGCTGTTTAATGTCAGTGAGCGGAGATGAAGCCCAGAGTTTGCAGGGCCAAAAAAACAGCGTCCGGCGCCTCTGAGGAAATAGTATGAGACATCTGGAAAGCTGACATCAAAAAAAGGGGAGCGGCATGACACAAAACAAGCTGGATGGGCCTCAGAGCGGCAAGCTGTGCAAAACATTCAAACTCACAAAGAGGCAAGCGAGAGGGCAAGAGAGCCGGGCAGTCAGGAGGCGGAGAGAGAGAGAGAGAAAGAGTGATCAGACAAAGCCTTGGTGGCCACGCGAATGCACTGAAGGCACACTTGGGTAAAGGAGGCAGAGGATGTGGGCCGGATAGTCAATGTCCACCACATGCACTTAAAAGCAGGCCTGTTTATTAATGCATGACTGAGGCGGGGAAAAAAAGTCAAAGGTAGAGGACTACAGCTTACAAAAACACACACAAACACTTTCAAGTTTATAGCTTAGGGAAGTTTTTAACAATGCGCTCACAACCCTGGCATGACATCTCTAAATGAAGCAGCTGAAGCGGCTTGGAGACATTAACCGATTACACACAATTCACAAAAAAATAGAAACATAAACCCGATGACAAGAGTCGAGACACCCCACCTCGCTAAACAAAAGCAGCGTGCTAAATGACTCCTCAAAAGCTGTTATCACAGATTGGCTACGGTGCCAACGGCGCGTGCCAAGAAACACAGAGAGCAACAGAATCCCCAGAGCTAGTTCCTGCTAGCTTACGCCTTTTATTTCCTGTGTTCGGGGGGCTGTTTAGGAGGCTAATTTCACAGGCAAACAGATTATGTTAATCCGTGTAAACATTCAAACACAACAGCTTGGCGGTTTTCCGGGGGGAAATAAATAGTTGAGAGCGAACATATTGATTCTGAGAGCTCTTGCGCCTGCAAATAAGCAACACAAAAGCCATAATGAGACTTGTTGAGCAGCTGTTTTTTGTTTTTTGTTTTTTTACTCCCTGCCCACTCTCTTGCTTTTGTTCTTTACCAATTAAGATGTTGAAAACATGATGCGTCTAGAATATCTCTTGGCGGATGGATCTTACCTTTATCTGCACGGTGCTGTGCACGTGCGCGAGTGCCTTCGTCAATCTGTGCACATATTTTGTGTACAGACAAAATGAAGTGGACCACTTTCCTCTTACATCTCTACCTGACTACTGTGAATCTTGTTTTTTTTTGGGGGGGGGGCCATGTTGGATGAATAAAGCAGGAATTGCCTATCCTACTTGAACAAATATAAGCCTAAACACTGATATTCTATGAGCTACAGAAAGATGGAACACATGAAGTCCACAAAGTACAGTAGCTGGAGTAAGGGTCGAGGGTGGGGGTGGATGGGGGTGTGGATGGGGCCCTGTTAATGAGGGCCATGGTGCTGCTGACGGGATGTAGGGAGAGCCAAAAAGGTCCCAGAGAGGTGTGAGGGGCCGTGAGGGGCCCGGAGGAGGCTGGTTATGACTTAATGGGCACCCCGTGCTCTCCGGCCTCGTTAGACGGTCACACCTATCTCCACAATGGAAAAGGACCGGGCAGCCGCCTTCATTACCAGACTCACCTCAGCATTGCACCTGACAAAGTGACGGCTTCCCTGCATGGCAAACGGACTCTCTGGCTTGTTGTTAAAGAAAATAAAAGCCACAGGGGCGAGATGAGACGTCATTTGCTTGACGGGAGTGATAAATATGAGAGGTCATGCACCGCCATCATTAAAAGGTGAGAGGAGGCAAGAATTTATTATCAATATCTTATTAGGTATTATTTCATGAGCACCTGCGAAGAATACGCCCATTTTGTTTGATGGTGAGACTACAGATTAGGGGATACTCCATCACAAGTCTAAACCAGGTCAGAGATGATATTTACAGTTTCCTGGAAGTGGGCAGTATAGAAAAGTCCTTTTTAATTGTTTCTGAATTCATGATTTTATAAATTGGTATAATGATTGGTGTGCTTTTTTATTTAAGAAACAAGAGGACAGAAGTAGCCTATGACTAAAGTGTTAGGAGGCGTTTTTTTTCTCTATAACGTTCTTCATTGAACCATGCAGCTTAAACCATTCCTGCTACATAACAAGGTAAGATAAAAGGGGAAGAAGCATACAAGCAAGAAAGTTTCAGAAATGTTAGTATTGGTTGGAAAAAGTGCAGCAGTGTGTCACTAACTTGAGTGTGGAGGCATTACCTTCAGGTAAAGGAGGTTTCTGCGACCCTGTTGAACTCCCTTTGCTGCGTCGGCTGCTGTCGCTGTTCACCGACAGGCTGGACCGCAATTTTCTCTGCATCCTCTGCGACACAGGCGTGGACGGTTGCTTCCTGGGCTGCTCTGTCATTGGAGTAGCAGTCGCTGCCCCTGAGCCAGGACGTGACCCGCCCGTGGCGTTCGTGCTGATGGTTGCACCACAGGAACACGTCCGCGTGGCCTGCGATCCGCCGGGGTGGATTCCGTTGCCATTATTCAGCACGGGTGTGCCAGCGGTGCTATGGTGAAAGCCATTTTGATCCTTGGCAGTGTCTTCTTCAGCAGTCTCTGTGGGCACTGGCTTAGACTCAGACTGGGGTTGAGCTGGTCAGAAGAGAAAAGATATTAGTTCTGTTTTTAAGTAAAGAGCTGGGTGTGTAGATTTAGTACAATTAAAGTACTTCATTTCAGTGTAAGGTGATGAAAGTTGTAGTAGATTTGATTCATGAAAATCATCTGCAAGCAAAGGCTTTTAATATAAAACAAAAACACACTGCTTGAAATTGCAAATATACTCTCTCTCTCTCTCTCTCTCTCTCTCCATATATATATATATATATATATATATATATATATATATATATATATATATATATATATATATATATATATATATATATATATATATATATATATATATATATATATATATATATATATATATATATATATATATATATATATATATATATATATATATATATATATATATATATATATATATATATATATATATATATATATATATATATATATATATATATATATATATATATATATATATATATATATATATATATATATATATATATATACATATACATATACATATATACTGAAGGAACATTTCTTAATCAGAGCAAAGCATCAAGTCAGTTGATCTGGTCAGTTAAGAACAGAGGGGGCTGTTAATCAGTTTCAGCTGCTGATAGGTGCCTCGATGGGCAGCAATGGAACAACCACAAAGTAGGAATGGTTTGGAGGCCACTGACATTTTTTGCTCCTCATCTTTTCTGGTAGTTTTTTCCACTAGTTTTGCATTTGGCTAGGGTCAGTGTCACTGCTGGCAGAATAAGGCAATATCTGGACCCTATAGAAGTTACACAGGTAGTCCAACTCCTCCAGGAGGGCACATCAATACGTGCCATGGCCAGAAGGTTGCTGTATTTCCCAGCACAGTCTCAAAAGCATGGAGAAGATTCTAGGAGACAGCTGGTTACCCTAGGAGAGCTGAACAGGGCCGTAGAAGGCTTTTAATCCATCACCAGGACTGATATCTATTCCTTTGTGCAAGGATGATCTGAATGAGCACTACCAGTCACAAAATGACTTCCAGCAGGCGACGTATCAATGTTTCTGACCAAAAAATAAGAAACTGACTTAATGAGGATGGCCTGGCAGCCCGATGTCCTTTAGTGGACCTTGAGCTCATTGCTTGGTCCTGTGCTCACTGCCCAGCACTGTGGAGCCCGACTGGCATATGCCATTGAATACCAGAATTGGCAGGTCCACCATTGGTGACCTTTTCACAGATGAGAACAGGTTCACCCTATGTGTGAGAGACATGAAAGGCTCTGGAGAAGCTGTGGAGAACATTACGCTGTCTGTAACATCGTTCAGCATGACCAGTTTGGTGGTGGTCAGTGATCATCTGAGGAGGCATATCCACGGAGGCGCAGACCTCTACAGGCTAGGCAATGGCACCTGACTGGCGCCAGCTATTAGGAAAAATTCCTTGGACCCACTGTCAGACCCTATGCTGGTGCAGTGAGTCTTGAGTTCCTCCTGATGCACAACAATGCCCCGCCTCATGTGGTGAGGGCATGCAGGCAGTTCCTGGAGGATAAAGGAATAAATACCATTGACTGGTTCCCCACGCTCACCTGACCTAAATCCAAAGAACACCTCTGAGACATTATGTTTCAGTCCATGGACTAGCATGCTGCATCATTTTTCACTTTGCTTTTCGAGGCGTCTCTGAATTCAGCCCTCTGTGGGTTTACAATTATAATAAGCATCCTTTCATTCCCAACACATTACCCAGACCATATTAGCACAGATACCCGGCACGATTTTTTCCCCATTGAGATGTGATGTGTTTATTCAAAGTGTCCCTTTTTAAGTGTATTTTTAAGCTGAATGTAAAGGATGAAAGAAACAAAACAAAACTACAAAATGAGAGAGATGTATTAGTTTACTTTAATAACTTATGATTTCCAGGGTTTTTTTTAATGCTTCTGAATTCCCTTTCACCTAACTTCATTTTTGCTGTAAGAGAACTTGCCATCTCGGCACCTTGCACTTCATATATTTTATTCGCTTATAAAGTCACCGTAGCCTGCGAGTTTCACTTCTTACAAAGCAACTACAGTAATGGAGACACGCCATTCTAAGCTAAATCACTCTCAGCAAACCGTGCCACCATTCCCTAACATGATAAAAATCGATCACACGGCAAACATTTCAACTTGGAATCAAAAAGAGAGGAGCGGCGAGAGATAGGAACTTTATATGTGACAGGATCACAAAAGCCACCGCTGCAGGCAGACGAGACAGTCATTGGGAGCCGTACCTCGGCGAGTTTAGACAGTGCGAGAGAGATTAATACGGTAAAAAGAGAAAGACAGCTTGTGATAGTGTACATATACAAAATGGCTGCTGTCTACAACAGTAATGATCTCCTCTCCTGTGAAAGCTCCGAGATGGCCTCGACGAGCCTTTCTAAGAGCATGCGTGACAGCCGCAGAAAGTCGGGAGACAGCGACCTGTCTGATAAGAGAGAAGAGGAAGGATGCGAGTGAGCAAAGGCGGTGGCATTTCCCTGAGAAGAGCACCTGCACATTCAGCTCTACTGGGAGCTACTCCTGCATTACCTTCGCTCCACATCAGAGCCACTTTGCATGTGCACTTGCTGCAAGATTTTGTGAATTATTCATCTCTCTTTTTTTTTTGAGTTTGTCTGTGTGAACCCTACTTATTCTTTTCCCCCCTCAATGTAATACTTTCTTTATATACATTGAAAATATAACATCTTGACAACCAAACTTGAATTCTGCCTTATTCAGCTACTGCTTAGGGATGTTTAACATGCAGGGCTGTTTAACAGTTACACAGCTGTCCAAAAATATATCTATATATAAATAAATAAAATCAACAAGTTTCCAAAGTGGATGCAAACATAAAATTTAATGTGACTCTGGTAATTTCTTTCCATTTCTATTTTCTTTCTGTCAGCTCACCAACAAGTGCAATTACGGTTAACAAGAGTCGGAGAGAGTGTGGGAATCGAGCCTTGTGCTTTTTAACAACACATCACCCTGGGAGAGGCCGGACGTGAATGTGGATGTAAAACAAAGCAATTAAATACACACTCTGGGTTTTGCCTTCCCCTCATTCGGGCTTCTGCATGCTGCCTCGATAAACAAATATAGACTTGAGGGATCAGGATTCCATGCAATTTGAATTAGACAACTGGGTAGCGCACGATAGAATTCATTATGCAGTGATTTAAGACCAGGTTGATGGATTTTCTTCTCCAAAAAGACAAAAGCCTTGCAGCCTGCCCATGACAATGTGGGGGGAAGAGACTGAAGCTTAACAAGGAGGCTCGGAGCAGGGGCTACATTTGTTGCTGTTTTTTCCAGCTTTACCCCTGACAGCTGTAACTTGCTACATTTTTCACTCATTTTAATATATGTATCCTGGATTTTATTCCACTGTGTCCTTTTTAAAAAAAAAAAAAAATCTTTTCAGGAAGAAGGCTAGAAAACACACCCAGTCAGGTCTGCAGCACATCAAGACACCGGTGCTCACTTGAGTGGCCAAGATGGTGACTTCACCTTACCGCCAAGATGTTTTCCTTTAAACCAGAGTCTGTCTGTGTATTATAAGACCTGGTAGATTTCTTTAACATACATTTCCATACATAAATTGCAATTATTAATTTAGCTAATGTGCGATGCTGATGTCCCTGTTGCACCTATTAAGCGCCATTGCCTACCCCCACCCCATCCTTTTTTTGTGCCACACAATCGGTAGTATCGTGGGTGGATAGTGCTACGCTAACAAAGAGAGCGAAGTGTTGAATCACTCATAATCTGTGAAAACAGTATCATGTCACAGTTATCTTAATCTGCTCAGGTGACAGTCACACAGCAGTCAACCTTTTTTCTGTGGGTGCTTTTTTTCCCTGACTTTCATAAAGCAGCTCATTAACCAACTATTTTAATCTGCAAGCATCACAAACCAGACTGCAAACATTCAAATTTGACGAATCCAAAATCACTATCTAATCTAAAAACACATCCAGAAACTTAATCAGAAACACAGCCTTACCATTCACACTGACCTCAGTTTGTTCCTAACTGATTAACTCCTCATATACATCAAGAATTATTGACAGCTGACAACTAGATTAATGGGGAAACCCCGGTTTGCTCACTGCATCACTGCAGATTCATAGTAATCTACCTGTCTGCGTATGTAGTCAGAGAACATGGCAAACTCCACTACAGTGGATGACAGTTCCTTAACAAATGTATCATCCACAGCATGTTGCATTATAATAGTAATTTTGATTCCATCTTGTTTAAGCAAAGTAGCCACACGGACTTGCACATATAAACACACATTCATGCACAAACTGCACTGGCAGGCATAATTACCTTTTCCTTTTGAGAAAGGAAAGCTTTCAATTTGGCAAAATATAAATAGCTATTAAGAAACCACCATGTAAAAAAAAAAGTATATAAGAGGTGATTTGGGTTTCTGACACACTGTGGAGAGTTATAACATTTAGTCTGAAGGGGTTGTGCACTTCAGTGGCAGGTTCCTAGATAGTCTTTGCAGTTGCAGTCGTTATTTTTATCCTGATGAACGCGGTGGCCGAGATTAATGGACGCGATGGAGCAATATTCATAATCATTGATCATAATAATGGTGGTACTGTCAGAGATGGCAGTGACAGACTTGTACAGTCACATGAGACAAATGAAGAGATAATGAGGAAACGCAGAAATACACTAAGTTTGAATTCGTGCTACTGTGGAATCAGAAACTTTTAGCACACGTGCATTACAACGAAAGTAAACTCTAAAGCGTATCACCTACTACTTACACACTATTCAGCTTGCCGTGCACTGTAAACACACAATACAACAAAACAGACTGAGGAAAGAGCCATCGTTCATCAAGTCAACCCCTGTGAACTCTATTCAAGTACAAACCATCCAGTGTGCATTCAAATTCTTTCGCACAATATTCGGCTTTTAGCATTTCAAGGTAATGCGATGCTGTTGTGATGTTTCTGAACCCACGCTTTGATTCCACATCCAAGGATACAAATGTGAGCCGAGTCTGCTGATAAATCCTGACAGAGCAACACAGGCTCACCGCTAATACACCGCTTCGCTAACACAGCAGGAAACAAATCCCATGAAGTTTGAAAAGAACATACAAGTTGTGCATTTGTTACAACATCGTAGCAAAGCGTCCTAAGGTGTCCTAAGAGATCCAAATGCACACTTTAATAGGCTGTATGTCCAGTTCTTCCCTCCAAACACAGTTTAAATACAAGCACACACACACACACACACACACACACACACACACACACACACGCGGACACACGCTTCAAATTGGACTTGTAACTGCCCTATTTCTAGCACATCAACAACTGTTGAGAGTGTACATTTGTAGTTGAATAAAACATGGTATTCCCCTACACACGCTGTCACACACATCACAGGGGAAACTAGGGGGTGAGTGGTTCTTGACTGTCTAAGCAGCATCCCAATTTGGTCCCAGCTACTAGTAGCTGACAGCCTCAAATATCTGGGGAGAATTTTTAAAAGGCCAGTGTTTGATGGATTCATGAAGAACACACAAATATAATTGCCATTTGTCACCGAGTCTTCAGTGGCTGTGCCACACAGGGACCGAGCAGCACAGTGCCTGGAGAGAGCTGGAGCTGCACCAGAGCTGTGCAAGGCTAGGGGTGGGTGGGTGGTGGTGGGAGGGGGTCGATCTGTATGTAAAACTGAGTATATAAACACCTCCATTTTTGTCACAGAAAATAGGTCCTACAGGACGCAACTAGAAATTGCACCCAGAAGACAGCATGACTACTGGAGATCTCTCTCCCTCTCTCTCTCTCTCACACACACACACACACACACACACCTAGCTACCAGGAAGGAATATGCATGTATGCATGTCAGCTGTAACAAAGCTCCATACACAAGAATTCTAAAATAGTTGAGAACATGAAAATATAACACAGAGGTCAAACAGGGCAGTATGGAGATTCTCATTTGCACATAACTACATCATGAGTCACAGGTAAGGCAGGGAGCGGATTGAACAATCACACCAGTGCTGTATTTCTAAAGCTCAGTGCTTTTTAATATTAATGCCCCCGAGACGCAGAGAAACAGGGAGGAGAGTGAGACGAAAGGTGTTTGCCCAGGCTTATTAGAATGCCCATCATAGAGATCATACAGTTATTCAAATGTCACATCATTCCCACCAAATAAACACCACAAGATGAATAACGATTGTGTATCCATCTCCTAATGGCCATTATTACACAATGGCACAAGTTGGTGAGTTAACACTTCAAGGGACTACGCAAGCGGGTGAGGCATCTGTAATTGTAGTCCCGGGCCTCAGACTAGAAAAAAAAGGAAAAAAGAAAAAGGCAGGATGCACAGTAATTCCACTAACACGGCCGGTGTTTTGTTTATTTTTGGGGGCTCGTATTAGAAAAACATGTATATTTTCTGCTCGACTGGTCATGTACCTGCATGATTGAAATGCTAATTTGTAAATGTGCAATGACCTAGCCAGACTCCTCCAACTCCCCCCCCCCTCGCTGCCAAAACAGCCCGAGGTATCATCTCTCCTCCTAACAAACAGCAGCGTGTGGAACAGCCCCTGCCTTTCAATCCAAAGGGATATATTTTCTCATTAGAAATTATACATCTTCCCTGTCCATATTTATAGACGCAAAACCAGGGGAATTATGCTGCAGAGAGAGTGAGAGGGACACACACAGAGAGAGGAAAATAGTACAATGAATGTTATTACAAAAGGGCTCTGATTGAAATTTTCCTTGGGCGTCTGAAAGCCTCGTTTGCAGTTTGACCTTCTAAACTCCCGGACAAGGACTTCCTTTATTGTCTAGAAGGACGAGCTGGGAGGGAACACGCGCACAAGTGGCTCGGGGATCATCGTTCAGGTGTCCAATTAAAAGAAAAAAAACAAACAAGAAAAACATGATGATGATCATCATAGTGTGAAAAGTATCAATATAAAGGCATTTATCAGGAGTGTCACATAAGTCAACCGGCAACCGAGAACGAGCTTTTGATTGGAATATTAGCGTCCTGCGGTGTGAGGATGTGGCTGCCATGCAAAGTCAGCGCTCTTGTCTTTACACAAAGTGCATGGCAGCCTGACACGGGCTAACAGAAATGTCACTTGTTCCAACAGACTGCAGCGATCTCACGGCAGCGATCACACAGCAATCCTAACCCTGTCAGTTCACACACATGCGCAAAGTGTTTTGTATTTATCCAAGATAAAATGGTGATGATGACGGCTTAGCGGCTGCTGATGATGACCGTTGAAGAAAGCTAAATTACCTGCTCTGATATTGGATCCCCCTCAGCCAAAGTGACATGCTCTGAGTGCGCGTGTGTGTGTGTGTGTGTGTGTGTGTGTGTGTGTGTGTGTGTGTGTGTGTGTGTGTGTGTGTGTGTGCGGGGTTGCAAGCATGCCGGGGTAGTCTGCAACAGAACTCTATTAACTGTCTTGACCTGTCAAGGCTAATCATACTGCATAGCATCTCATTTAAACAGGAAACATCACATTTCTGTCTGTTTTCCTACCCTAGTCCAGGACAGTCAGTCGATAACGCTCAGCAGTCAAACACTGTCCGTCCGCCGCCGCCCCCCCCCCCGGCTTCACGTTCTTTTAATTCTCTGTGACAGTCATTCAAAAATTTGACTCCACCAACCTACTGAAGTGAGACTTGAAGACATCGTTTAATATTTCCACCCCTCATTTCCCACACCGCTGCTGCCTCAACCCAGGAAAAAGTGGAATTTAAAAAAAAAACAAAAAAAAAACCCTTGGACCTTGTTCTGCTTAATTACATTTTACAGGAGTGAAGACAACTTGAAAGACAATAGCTTGATTCGATGACACGAATCCATCAATCTACTCAGTGCAAGTGTTCACATTTCTAAAGGGAAGGAGGTGGTGATCGAGGAAGGGTGGGGCGGGGTCCGGGTCACCAATTCTTCTTTGATTTCAAAATGGAACATTTTCCCAGATTAATACGTTGACTGCCATCACTAAAACTCCCAATAAGATGCCACTTTCTCTGCGATGAATCATGCTGAAGGGAAAGTCACACACGCATTCAGCCACCAAAGCTCCAGCCACACAGGTCCCAGGTCTCCACTGTTGTGTGGAATTTGGCACGGTGCTAATTTGAGTATTACTAATACAGCACGGAGCGAGGAGTCTTCAAAGCCTTGCAACCAGACTGCTGTGAGAGACACTAAACGTTGCACTGTTCTCCACTTCTCCTCATTTCTAAGATGACTTTTGTACGAAGCTGTTCCTGCATTAAGCTTTGCCAAATGTCTTTCATTCTCCTTCATCTGTTTCTTACCATCCACGAGGAGGGAAAGAGTTTATAAAGACAGCCAAATGCACGACTGCAGTATCTTTAAAAAGCTGCACATCTTGCACGGATTTAGACTTTACACGGCTAGCTACCGCAATTTCTAGAAAGATCAATTATGACGTGACTCAGAGCAGGCCTGAGGGAGCTGCCAGGCTTCATACTCCCCAAGAAAAAAAAAAAAAGTGCTCCACCCTCTCCTCGCCGACAACTCAAAACAAAAAGAAAAAACAAAAAAAAAAAAACGGAGCAACAGTGGGGAGGGAACGGGAGAAGGGGGAAAGAAGAGGGAGGGAAGGAGGAGAATGGGGGTTATTTTCAGTTTCAGTTACATCGATGACTCAAATATTCCACCGCCTTTCAAAATCTCCTCACTGCAGCACAAGTTCCACAGGAAGCTTTGCTTGTTTGAAATTCAACGGCGGGCGCGCAGACGTGCGCATGCGCACCCTCGCACTCGGGCACATGAAGGCATGCACACATGCAAAAATGAAGCAGACACAGAGGCAACAACTGCACGAGCGAAATAAATTTTGTGGAAGATCCACGAACACAGCTACTATTGAAGTCAGAGATGAGGATCTGCCACTCCCTAAAAGCCAAAATCCAGCTGAAGTCTGACTCTGGGTCAGAAAGGGGAGAGGCAGTCTATCAAAATGCCCCCACACCTAGTTCCTTTATTTGCTCAGTATCAATCTCAGCATTAACCCTCTGCTAATGGGACAGCTGTGGGTCACCGCCTCCCATCGTCTGGATGCCAATCAAGGCCTTAAGCTGAGAGATCAGCCTTTGGGACAGAGGTGCTCGTCTGCCTCTGAGTGGCTTTTAAAACACAGAGACGCCTGTATCGATTTTAGCTCTAGCCTGAAAGAGAAGTGTGGGGTGAAGGGGGTTGTGTCAGCTGTGGTTGTCTGTGCTTCTGGACGGGAGCCAGCCGCCGGGTCCCCGGTCACCCTCCACTGATCAGGGGGCCTGACACAATGACCTCGTAGAAAGGCACTGAACCTGCAAACACGAAGGGGGCAAGGAGTTGGAAGCTCGAGGGGTTCAGGGCTAGCGAGGGCAACATCAGCAGAGATTTCAGTAATAGAAAAGGGTTTTAACCTTAATGTTGGAGCCAAAACCCTGTTAGAGGCCAAGTAATCCCCCCGTGCTATTTGATTTTTTTTTTCTCTCCCCCTGTGTGTGTGAGTAGCTTCTGAAATGCACTCATGCTGTCATGTGTGGCACTGGTTAAGGAGCTGGTAAACATGGTCCAAACAGTCCAGCTACCTTATCATATCTGTGCTAAACGGGTAAAAAAAACAATAAGGTAGACAAAACACAGAAAGCCAGGTTTATTTCTTTTGTGTTACAACACGACTAAAGAACAGAGCTCCTATGCAACTGTAGCACAATGGAAAAAAAAATTTCAGTAGTTACGTTTGAGATCCTTTATACTAAAACTTTCTCAAAGTTTCGATGAATAAGAGAATAGAATAGAATAGAATAGAATAGCCTTTATAGAGCTGGTTAAAGAGCAGGTTTAGTTAGTGAATTTGAGGTAGTCACACAGGAAAAGGTGCGCACATTTCTTTGTGTTTGTAAAGCATCTGTTCAGAAGATGGAGGTTAATGTCAGTCTAAGCTTTGAGCATATTTATAGATTTTTAGACATTATTGTGGCGATCTTTAAATATTTGCCACTGTTTAGACATCTCTCAAGGGTTCTCAAAGAGTTTACAGTCATATCAGTATTAACCCAAAACCAATGAGGGTGGGAGTAATGTTCACATTATGCTTATTAAATAGGTATAGGTATAGGTGTGTAGATATTATGCAATATTGTTAATACTGCAGGATAAGTTTATATTTTCTTGCAAATTTTCTTCCAGAACCCTGCAGATCCCCAAAGCCCACTTTGTGAACCACTGATCTGCTCAAGTGACCTAAAAATCTTTGTACTGTATTGTGTTATAGCATAAAAGTACTTTCAGGTTATTGCGTAAGAGTGCAAAGATTGGCTCAAGAGACAGAGTTGGCCGTCTACCAATCAGAAAGTCAATGGTATCCTTGGGCAACATACTAAACCCAAAGTTTTCCTATCAATCGTGCGAGTGTGCAAGTGTTACAAATCAGTTCTTTGCATTAAAATATATATAGATAAAACACAGTTTGTTTGTTTTCTACAAAGTAGTTGCGACAACTGTTTAAAATGTAATAGATTTGGTTGACACGTATGTTTTTTTTTTAGGGCCTTTTGTGGGTTTCTATACAACAGTGTTGCTTCTTAACCCCATGACATGTTATAGACGTGGAAAAACAAACCTGTGACCCTTACTCCAAAACCTGTGCTAGTAACACTAACTTTCAGCTTCTGAAATGTGTCCTCAAAAGTAACAACTCAAACACTAGTTATATTTCTTATGAGTACACTAAAAGTGTTAAAATGACTTCAAAAGATTTCTCTGAATTTAAAAAAAAAATCTACACAGTCTCCTCAATCAAAATCCATACATGTTGTCTTGCAGCTAACATGCACTTAAAATACTGCGGTCCACAAATGGAGGTATGCATATCTAATCATCTGGCTCAAGTATTTTGAATATCTTCAAAAAAAAAAAAAAAAAAAAAATAACATCGAATAGTCTCGGGCACTTTGGGTAAAATATGCTAATTAACACACTTGAAATTTCCCATATGAAATCTATCTGCACCAAGACAATGAGAAAATAATTACAACAGAGGTAGAATTACAATGACCATTTTAATCAACCCCTACACTAGCATTTCACCCTATTTATACAGTTTTTGATTCCATGACCCACTGGTAAGTAATCACTTGAAAATTACGGTTCAGTTTATAATAGGTCTATGCTTTAGACACATTATTTCTGCAGACGGGGCTGCGAGGATTACAATAAAGATATGAATCTTGCATAACAACAATTACCATGCAATTCCTATAGCTAAAAAAAACATTCTTGAAAAAGAGAATTGACACAAGGTTAAAAAAGTCTTAAAGTACTTTGGAAGACAAATGAAACAAAGTGATGCGATCTTAGAATGTTGATTCAACAATTGGCAGGCAAAAACACGCCCGCCTTGAGGATGAAAATTAGGATGAGGAAGCCCTCGCCACCCCTTTTTCCTTTAAATCTTGTATCGAAAACTTTATAAGTTCATATATAACTCTGAATAGTCGAATCTTTTCTGCAAAGACAAATGAAAGTATATGACACTACCACGTTAAACAATTCCCGTTGCTGCTTTTATTAGAGGTCTTTGTGACCTCCACTTCCAAAAGGTCAACTCGATACACAGGTTATAACCTTGGAAGTGTGCAACTAAAGAGTGAAATCAGAGATTCACACAAAGGCCAGACTAATGTCTTTCTTTAAAAAAAGAAGAAAAAAAGAGTCATGTTATTTGACCTTCTTTTCTCACTACAGAATTTCCATGAGATTAAAAAAAAAAAAAAAAAAAAACAGACCTGTTCTTCACAAGCTGGTAAGGTCATCTTTATCAACTGCAGAAGCATTAAGAAGTATTTGACAATCTTATGAATAATGTGATGATTAAACTCCTAAAACTAGTGCTGGGTGGTAGCAATTTATTTCCAGACATGGGCTGGAGAGGCATGGCCCTGTTTGCAAGAGATATCAGGTGCTTGAAAAACCAGAATGGTCTCTTGAGGAATGTCTGTCTCCCACACATGACTCTCCCTCCTCCCCCGGGTTTCAGAGCCACAGAGGAACTGTGTGCTGACAAAGGTCTAACAAGAGGGGCAGAATTGTACTTTTGTTGTCTAAGCCGCAATGGTTTCCAATCTCAACGGTGATTGGAATTTATCTTGTTTGCAATCGTAAATTATTACGCCTCGCACAACGCGTGGCATAACAGCGTTCACTACACTTTCCTTTAAATGTGCTCTGCTGAGAACATTTAAAAAATACAGAAACACCACTGTGTTTACTTTCTCATTTTAAGGGGGCCCACTGATTAAATAGACCACTTGTCAAAACAATGTTATCATAACTGCAATAGGATCTTTGCTGTTATTACAACAATATAATGGGCTTCCTCTTGTTGTGATAAGTCACCATCCACAAATTGTACACAGCTTTAAAATCGGACAGCCCTGGGACACAGTCAGGACTGAGATGTAGGCGGGCAGATGATTTCTTATTGATTTCCTGTTTCTGTGGTGAAGAGAGCTCTCAATTACCCCTGCCAGCGAGCAGATTGGTTCCCTCAAAACACAACCACAGCGAGACTGCCAGTCTATGACATAAATAGGTTAAGTTAAGCAGCCCTAAATCATTTTTCCAACTATTAGATAACCACAAACAGACAAAGCTACTTAAAAACTTTCTCCGAGATTATAGTTCATTTTCTTTATTTACAAACCTGGATATCTTACATGTCTTTTTAGCTATAGCTCAACTTCATAATGCAGTAGGCTCCACTCTTTGAAAGGCTCAATGTTACTACTGAAATGAGAAAACTCAACAATCTGTAGAAGCTTTTAGACATCAGACAAATTAATTGGGAAGTGACTTTATCCCCTACACTGATGCCTTTATATCATGTTTGATTTTATGGTTTTATTGTACTTAAAAAAAAAATATATATATATATATATATATATATATATATATTATTGTACTTTCTGACACCATAGTGGAATGGTTCACACGGTCGGATAAACAGTGAAAGATCCCCAGTTTGGACCCATAAGAAGACAGATATTCCTTGGAAGATGCATCCAGCACTAGAATCTGCCAAATCAAGTATGCACAGCTACCCGCTCTGGCAGCCCCTTATGAATAAGGGTATAGCCAAAATTACTATTTTTTGTGTTAATATACTTTAGGGTTTGGGGTTTTTTTCGTTATTGTTTTAAGCCTCTATACCTTATAAAAGCCGGAATGTTTTTTCTATTAAACCTACTTTGGCTGCTCCCTTGCCAGTTTTTCCTGATGCAACCCCAAAGGGGATTTCTGTCTCCAGCTGAGATCTAACCAGTGACCTTTCACTTGCCAAATGAATGAGTTAATCGCTACAATAATAATAATAATAATAATGATAATAATACCTGAATCAAGAAAAAAAAGTCAGTTTAATATTTTGAGATATTTTACACTTTTACTTGAGTTACCCCAAATGCTATGAGGAAGATGTAAAACTTTGTCTAACTAATCTATTAGAGGGCTATCAGTCAATGACGCTCATGTCTGACTAGTAACAGTGATACTGAGGCGAGCTGTTGAGGATATCCTGAACTTTTCTGATGCCAAGCTGCTGCTTTTATTAGTGTTAGCCACTGTGAGCCACTTCTTTGAAGTGCATCCAACTTTGTCAGAGAGTGTCAGACAGTAAATAAACTCTCATAAAACATGAAAATGGAATTATCCTGTTTATCAGAGAGAAAGTATGATTTCCTTTGCTGGCTTAGTGTTAGCATACCGTCTGTGCAGGTTCTTGCAAAGACCTGAAGTTGTTTCTGCTCTGCATGCAGTTTGCATTTTACCATTACGCTCTCGTCCTGTTGTGCAATAAAAAAATAAAAGTAATGTACATATCCAGGCTGTAGACTGTGCCATTATTTTTCTCCTCTGGCACACAAACTGAAATCAGCTGATTGTAGTGCAAGTGCAAATGGAACCAATAAGTGGGCTCAATGGACAAGCACACTAACAATTCCAAGGAATTGAAGTACTTGGGACCAGTTCTCTAAAGGAACTAACATCCCTACTTATAATTGTCACTTTTCAATATTTTTAGCAACATCTAGGTGTTTAGAATTTCCTGTTTCAGTGGGAAATCTCTGGAATATTCTCAAAGTATTCTATTGCAGGACAGAGTTAAAGACAAACTATTCAAACTAGACAAACTAAGTGTTTTTATTGTATTATAAATACTATAATCAGACTTTGATCTTTCAAATGAAAAACAGGAAAACTTCTTTACCAGCCAACGTGTGTTTATGTGTGTGTGTAGCAGAAAGAAAGAATCTGTGTGGATGTTAAGGGGAGCGACATCAATTACAACGCAAAACTGTTGTCACAGGGGCTTATCTGCTGAGATGAAAGCAGAGCATGCCTCCCTCTAGAAGTGCAATACTCCGCACACCTGCCAAGCTAGAGAGACCTCTTGACAGAATTTTCTTTTTTATTATTATCTCTTTTCCATGCTACTTCAGTAAACAAGCCACTGGCAAGTCATTAAGCTTAATACCAAAAAAGGCAGGAAAAGGCACCCTGGAAAAGTTAACAACCAAGAAACAAAGGAACTGTTGTCAAGAACTGTGTCAAATGAAAAAAAAAAACAATCCTTATTATTGCTAGGCACTTACATGGATGGAAGCAATCAGGTGCTATTAGCCTATGTTGACACATCTCACTCTTCTTAGGAACAATGAAACACACACACACACACACACACGAAGGCACACAAAGCTTTTAGCCTGTTTCATTTTGTGACCTGCAATCCATATTTCAATATCAATTCAAATTGCTGAACTAAAGTGCATCTTGGTTTAATTAGACCTGCTAATAACTCAAGAAGTTCAATGTCAAATAATTGTTTTGTAAAACCTCACCGTGCACTGCATTTGCATAAAACAACGTGATTAACTCCGAGTTACAATACAGGCACACAAAGTTTCCCCAAAGGAAAAGAAAAAAAAAAAACAGATTAGAACCATCCAGAAAAAAAGACATCTTTTGAAAATCTAAAACACCTGCTAATGGTATGATGGATCGCAGGGAGGAACAATATACTCATGTAATCCTGGTGAACATTTCTTCAACAGAAAAGTGCCTCTAGCTGCTGGCACAAGTCTTCTTCAATAGGTGAATGATTGGTGCAGACTAAAAAACACTGCGGCTAACATTCAATCAGAGTGTAAAGACAGCTAGTGCCAGAACCACAAACAGGATTTCCCCACTTCCAAAACACAGAGCTGAGGGTTTGGAAGGAGAAGTAAAAAATGACGAAATGAGCCAAGTCTTGGTCATTATGGCAGAATAAGAGCGCCTGCATGTTACCACACTTGCCAAGAGAGCTTGGTGCTATCTTGACATTACTTTAATTGGAAACACTGAAGCTAATATTTTAGTTGGCCAACTGACCCCTGCCTCATACACTGTGCAACTGCCATAACAACAACGATCCCTATAGCGGTTGTGATGATGGGAAAAAAGGACGAGATTACAGCCGCTTTAATGTTAAATAAAACACTGGTAAACACAACCGTTGTGACTGTTGCAGGCAGAACGTGTTTGTCATTTTCACTCTCTACAATTAAACGGTGCATTGTTGTTTATCATTAAAAATAACAGCAAGATGCCCCGCTGCCCGCCCACAGCTTTTCCCAGGTCGTTAAAACTTACTTCTTACAGGCTCGCAATAATTAGGCTTCTCCTCCGTCACGTGACTCGGTCCTTCAGCGGCTGGTTTCCTGGGAGATGATGTTCTCCCTGATGATTCATTGTCACGAGCATCTAGGGTCACAAGAATTTAACGTCAAACAGAGCTGATGAAGAAAAACCCGCCGCATGGAGAGTTGCGCAAACTAAATATTGTGCCGCATGGTGACCGACAAGACGGGGTCGCTTAATTTAATTTCATGCTATTAAGGACTCAGCTGTTCATTCCTTCAAAATAAAATAAAACAAAATAAAAAAAACAGATGTAAACTTTAAGTGTAGAGTTGGCCACGGAGGACAGAATATCAGGGACAGCTGAATGATCCAGAGGTGCGGAGGCCGCTCAGCATGTTTTTGCCAGAAAAAACAGGCCACTGGCAAACTGCACAACATTGAGGGGCGGTTCAGGTAAAGGCCTTGCCAGAGCTCTGGATCTCATTTTCTCTCCTTTTGCTCCCGGGCGTGCTCTACCTGCCAAGCATTTTTTACTGCCATAAAAGGCTGCATTCATCTAAATTGGAAAAAGTATGTTGGCAAAAAAAAAGAAGAAGAAGAAGAAGAAGAAGAAGAGAAAAAAAATCTTACAGCCTGATAGATGCGCAAATGCACGAGAGACAGCTTCACTCATCTGCCTAACCCGTTTCTTCTGGCCTCTTGACTACAAGGCTCGCTCAGGCTTCGCTCGCTGCACACTGCTGCTTTGTTCGGTAAATAAACCTTCCACAATGACTTTATTCACTGGTTTGGAGCCAGATGCCTACTCATAGGCCACAGTTTTGGGGGATTTTTTCCCCTTAAAACCGAAAGTTTTTCAGTGCATCGTGTAGCTCGAGCCTTCAGCTCGGTGAAGATTGATTCAACAAACCTAAAAAAAAAAGAATCACATTTACAGAAGCTTTGCTCCCATACTTACAACACCCTGTGTTTGTAAGCAAGTGATGGATGGGGCAGCGTAACAGATGAGTGCGGGCCAGAAACTCTGCCCAGACAGATATGGCACATATCTCAGCTCGGGGGGGCTGATGTATGGTAGCGCAGACGTTAGCAGCAGTTCTGTGTGATGCATCGCAGTATTTAGTGATCACAGTTAGAAATAAATTGCTCTATTCTCTGTACATCCGCAGTCCCCCGAGGGGGGAAATCTAGTCCTAACTCCAAGTGCCTTTGAAGGTCCAGCAAAAAAAAAAAAAAAAAAAAAAAAAAAATCCATTCACAACCCAACAGCCCCAGTGATTGCTTACTTTGTCCTACTTTGCTATTTTCTGACAGTGGCATAATGATGCTTGGTATAAATAGGATGGTTAACGGTTCATTGCTTGTTTGAAGAAAAATGAAAAGGGGGTGTGGGGGGGTAAGCTTATTTTACATGTGATAATCTTAGGGGCAACTAGAAAGTTAATTAAAAACTATAATTGGCTGTGGTTGCTGTTAATAGTCACTAGGGCGTTTCTTCAGACTTTATTGGGGGAAAAAAAAAAACCCCACAAACACTATCGAGGCTTAAAGCTGGAGCAGAGATACTGATGCACACCAAAAGTCACACGAATTTAATGTAGAAAGCAAGTCTGTGATTGTCCAGAGCAGACTGAAAAATCCTGATATGCCAATCATCTGTAGCATGCATCCACTGGCTTGTCTTCGGGATTTGCTTTTTAGCGCGAGTTCCTGACTGAGTATGACACTATATTTAGAGCTCACTTTCATTACGGGTATGCTGGCAGCTAGGACTGAGAAAAAAAAACACTCCATAAACATGTACACCAGAGCCTGGTGTTATATAGCAGGGTTTTTTTCTTCTTTTTTTTGGGATTGGATGTTTTAAGTGGGTAAGCTTGGCTTGAATGTGGGTAAAAGGTTCATTTTAAATGTGATTGGTGGATCTGAACCAGTACAGAGCCAACATATTCTGACAAAAAGCTAATTACATCTTACAAAAGCACCTCTGTCATCCTCCCAAACCCTCTCAAGTATACAAACACCTGACTTATGTAACTGAAATTGTATTTTTCTAAATCAATCGGTTTTCACTTTAGGCCCATCCTGTGTTTCCTTACCGTGTGTGGCTGACAGCAGGGGACTTGTCTCCTGCCCTGGGCCCTTCGCTGGCTCTGCCAGCCCATCCGGATGAAGGACAGTCTCCTTGGACATGAGACAGTCGTCTTTTTTGGGGAAACAAAACAGCAGAAGTAGTTTCTCCCTGTCCTCAGCCTTCAATGCTGTGAAAACCAACGCCTCATCATCAGCACAGGCTTGAAGACACAAATAAAAAATGTTTAAAAAAAAAAAAAACGCGCAGGTCATTACACAACTTGAGAAAGTCGCCTGCTTATTCACGCGGCGAGAAAAGTGACGTCGCGCTCCAGCAAGTCTGGAAATTTCCCTTTTGTCGTTTTTTTTTTTTTTAACATAAATTTACTGCAAAACTTCACATGGCGCTCATTTATTCACATACACACTATTTTCTATAGGTATATATATATAAACGCTTTAACTGTTCTAAGCGTTATTTACGGCAAAAGCCGACAAGAAGCACAACTTACCTTTCAAACATGACAACTCCGGTGCTTCAGAAGTGATTTACTCCCATCCTCGCTTCCTCCAACTCGTTTCCCGAGACGTTAGGAAGAGAAAGGAAACTGGGTGAAGGAGCAGCTTCGAGTCCAAAAACTTTTCCGTAAGTTTAGCTGGCAGTGTAACCGGGTCTCTGCTCTGTCCAGATGTTGTTGACGTGCAAAAAAATGAATAATAATCCTCGCGACGCCCTCGACGCTCAGTGGCGGTAGTTTACTGAGGATAGCTGCGTCTAAAACATTTTCATCATATCCGCATTCCTGCACCACCACAGCCAGAGAAGCCACTCTTCTCTGCCTTTGCTACTCTTGGCGGCGGAGAGGAGAACAAGGCCCTCCCTGAACATGTGTCCCCAAAAATAAAGTTAGGAAAAAGTGAGTAATCATGTAAAATATATTTTTTTTCAAATATATATGTTGGCATCATAAAAAATATATAACATTTAATTTAAAAAATGAACATATTTTTGCATATGTAATAGAGTCATGAGAAATTTTAAGTAAAAGTCCAAACATTTTGGTTCTCACAAGTTTGCTTTCATTAGTGTCTCGTCTTCCAGGATGACAGTACTCCCATCCAAAGGGCGTGAGATGTCACTGAATGGTTTAAACACTATGACAGTGGTGGCAAATTCTCAGGTCTTTGCACTCAAGCGGTGCAGATAGTGCTCTCTGAAACCATCATCTGAAAAGCAGATGAGGGAATGTATTTTGAAGGAATTGTGTTCCATTCCTGCAGCAGACTTCCAGAGACTTGTGGAGTCATTGCCAAGGCAAGCTGAAGCTGTGACATGATGACCCAGTTATTGAGACACTTATTGTTGGTTTGTGTTTTATTTTCCTTTTTTTGTAAATGAATTTGGAGTAAATCAAAACTCCCAACAACCCCACTGGAAATAAAAACAGAATCCAGTGATTTCCAAATCTCACAAATCTGTATCTTATTCATATCATATGTTTAAACTGAGAAAATTGATCATTTAAAGAAATGAATAGGGTCATTTTGAGTTTGATGGCAGTAACATATCTCAAAAATGTTGGCTCAAAAAGTTGGAAAAGTAAATGGCACTAAAAACAAAGGAACACTCTGCAGCTAATTAGTTTAACTGCTAACAGATTACACAGGGTTTTTTTTTAATGAAAAAATGGACATGAACAAAAAGATGAATGATTAGTTGGTTAAAACTGTGACAAAGTGGTTACGCTTGAACTCATTTACCACTTGTCCCTTAACCATATTGATAATTTATCTCTCATTTTTTGTACAGTTGGCCATAATGCTTAATAATTCAAACTATTTAGCTGTGTAAATGAGTTTGTCAATTGGATGCATTATCTTATTCCTGTTTTTTATTTAGACTCGTATTGTTTGGTCTAACCCATTTTTCAATGGTAGAGACTAATGAGGTTCAGGTGTGTGTAAAGTCCTGTATACAGCAAGTGAGATTTTGCCTACCAGGTTTTAAAATGGTATCATGGAGATGCCAGAAATAAAGTACACTTAAAAGAAACTGATGCTGTTGCTGTCTACTTATCACCTTCCTTGCCACTTGGTCTACACTACCTCACAGCTCCCGTCCAGATCACATCTTTTTCAAGGTCAGGCCTTGCATATTTCAGCAAGATAAGACCTTTCACCCACTCAAAGCATTTGCACCACATGAAAAGAAATTTGGGTAAAAGAAGAGCCAGGAC
This sequence comes from Oreochromis aureus, assembly GCF_013358895.1. Taxonomy (NCBI): domain Eukaryota; kingdom Metazoa; phylum Chordata; class Actinopteri; order Cichliformes; family Cichlidae; genus Oreochromis; species Oreochromis aureus. The sequence continues at coordinate 8,007,382 of NC_052958.1, read as the reverse complement.
TGTTGAAAAACTAGAAAGTATATAGGTCACCTACACCTATGACCAATTTATAACCCCCAATTAATGTAACCCCATTGTGGCAGGGAGCAAGAGTACCCAGAAAGGATCTATGCAGACAGGGAGAACATGAAAATTCCACACAGAAAAGCCCCAGCTTGCTAGTGGATTTGAACCATCTTGCTCTAAGGCAACAGTACTAACTACTCCACCACTGACATTTTACTTGAAATTTGACCCTCTTGGAGCATCTGTAGCTTATAATTCAAAATGTGACCAAACCTGGCAAGGCACTGTGGTATTTTCTGTCATATTGCCTTTTCAATTATGATGTAATGGGATGGTGTTTTTTTCTGTACAGGTACTGGTACACAGCCTTTCTTACTTACCTTCATGTTTCCCAATTTGTTTTTGTATTTCCTGTCTATGTTTTGTGTGTCATTCCTCCCGTTGCTCGTTCAGCTGCCAGATTGTCCTTCAACTCACTGTCGTCAAGCTTTCCAGTTATTCTTGCCATTCAATATTTTATTTTATCCAGGTACCTGTACGTGATTGTGGGTTGGATCTCTGTCAGCCTCAGTATTAAACTCCCCTGTGCAAACCTGAAGAAAACAGACAAAATAGCTGTGGTAAATCAACCACGAAGATGGACAACGTGTGTCAAAAGTTGAAAACTGTAAATATGCGACAGTATAATAATCACAACAACCTTTTTAGCTCCAACTTTATCTTTTATCTTTCTCCATTTCAATTCAAATATAATTTTTTTCACATAAATGGGAGCAGAGTCCTGTGCTGTGTCCTCTCTGTAGTCAGCAGGGTATTGTTAGTGCAGATTCTTGCTGATTGCCATCATAGCCATTGAACCCTATTGGTAACAATATAAGTGAGATTTAAGCCTTGGTAACATGAGAGTGTGGAGGTGATTGATGTGAAATATGCCCTCCCTCATTGACTGGATGAACTCCATTTTCTGCTCCTAATGCAGAAATCACTCAGGGTCCCCAGCATAATGATTTACGATGAATCTGTGTCAATGTTGAACTCGGCAAACCCCACGTAATCCATCTTGCAGATATACCTACCTACCCCGCCCCACCTTGCCAGCTCTCACCCGCCCGTCTCTTGCCTTCACGATAGGAAGGTAAGGAATGTGTGTCTCTCTCTCGCTCCCTCCCTCTCTCTATGTCTATAAGTGTTGAATCCATTACAGGCCTGATGTGTAATCACAGAGGACCTCTGTGCCCCCTTAGACTGTAATTACCTGGATACAGATACTCCCTCACTCCATCCTCTAGAGCTGCTCAAAGCCAAGAACTCCATTAACCAGCATGCAGTGCTTTCAGCCTGCCTGTCTGGGTGCCAAATGTAGATTTACAGTTGAAAGGGGGGGAAAAAAGTTAAAATTTCATTTAAATAATGTGAATTTGACCTCGGGAGTGTGTAATGGTCACAGTTCAGCTTCTGGATAAAACACGAACAGATTAAAGCCTATACTTCAAGGGTCTCTCCCCGACGTATGGTAATCTTTCGAGGACTGTACATGCAACGTAAGTGCACCGTGAAATCAACCCCTGTTGTCAGTCTTTGTCTCTCTTACATAGTGACACCGCTGTTGCTGCTGACAAACATTATCTTGTGTGTGATCATGTGCACAGTGTCATTCCCCACTCCCTCCCTGCCTCCTTTTTTTTTTTTTTCAAAATAAGTCAAAGTGGAGCTGGCTGTGTAGACACAGTGGGTTGTCACAGTGTGTCAAGCGCTGGTGTCAGCATTGCATCTGTTGCAGTCACATCTCAGAAGACACAAGGAAGCATCTCTCTGTTGACTTCATCTGTTTGTTTGGCAGCTTGCCTGATTGCTAGAGTGTGTAGTGGCGAAGAGAAGCGCCGGCTCAGTCGGTGCACACGCTGCCGACAAGTCTAATCCTCCTTTGCCGGGTAAGGAAGGAGCCCAGCCCCAAACAAATACTGCAACTCCAGGCTACCATGTATTTTTTCCACACTGCACACCCTCTATGTGTCTTTAATATAATTACATATATAATTTATTTATAATAAATAAATTTTCTTAAAAAAAGGAAAAAGAAATACACATTCGGTGTGTTTTAGTTGGGAGTCATCTACCAGTTAGCGTAAAATAAAAAACAAAGATCAAATAGTGAGCTTAATTATGTGCAAAGGGTAATAAAATACATTCGTCAGCATTTTAAACGCATATCTGACATGTTGTTGTATCTCATTTCTGTAATCTGTACAAAAACCAGCGATTAAAAACCTTCAAGTTAGCATGGTGGTACAATGGTCAGCATTATTACTTTACAGCTGGAGGGTCCTGGTTCAAATCCACCAATAATTGGTGATCATAAAATGGCCATAGGTGTGAATAGTTGTGTGTTAGCTCTGAGACAGACTGGTGATCTGTTCAGGATGTACTCCTTGTCCTCACAAACCTGGATTAAGTGGAGGAAAATGGATGGAACTCTTTAATACACTGTTATGTGATGGTGTGTATAGTTTTTTTAAAATTATTTTATATTTTTGGTTTCATAAACATTGATATTTATTTTAGACCCTTTGACTTCAGCACAAATATTTGCTGAGCATTGATCTGATTTCCAAGAATTCTGACATGTACAAACAGAGTCTGGCTAGCTCTGTATGAAAGAAAAATGGCCATAGTTAATGTCATGCTTGCAACAGCTGACTGGCGAATTAGAGTTTGGTATTTCGACAGATGTCATTTGCCGCCCATCGTAAAAAAGTTGACCAATCATCATGCTAGCTAGCTTGGTTAGCTAGCCATATCCAAAATTCACCACGATGTGCTAATTTTGGCTAGCAAAAAACAGTCCTATAATAAACTGGATTATCCTTACCTGTGAATTCTCCCATGAGCCCAATACACAGTAAGTAATAAAAAAGATCACCCCAGTACAGTAGGCATGTTATTAGTAGTAAGGTGTTTTAACATAAGAAAAAAATAAAAAGGCTCCGCAGATTTCTGGAACCTCTCCCTAAACTTAATTAAATCCTAGAGGTTTCTAAGCTAACTAGCACCTTCCTCCATATATATATCCATATATATCACTAATAAACAACCTTTTTGTTGTGATTGTTTGGTTTAAACTTTAATATATGTAAAGGATTTCCTTTTCCCTGAATCCTAAATGCAGCTTTAAAAATATTCATAATGGGACTGCAAAGCTTTAGCATTCCAAGTATATAGTTAGGTGATCTGTAATATTAACTGTAAGTCTCCACTCTTATCATGAGCTTGCTAATCTCATTTGTTTTTCGAGGAAACTTTTGTACAACTCTTTCAGAAACTGAGCTGACAATGAGAGATAGCTTTAGGACAGAATATCTGTAATTAGCCCTAATGAGCTTATTTCTTAGCACCCTGCAGTTGTAATAGAAATGCAAAAATTGGCCCACATTGCTCTCTGCATTGACTTTAATGGCCAGGCGAAAGAGTTGAGCTGTCACTTTGAACAGCAAGAACAGGCACCTGTACCTGAACAAATCTTCAAAGATTTTACACAGAAGTCCATGCAGAATGAGTAGAACTTAATAAGGAAAGCTTTTTGAAGCTGACCGTGACACCAGCTGAACCTTGACGCCCTCACATGATTAATAGTGTTATGGTAAGTCCTTTTTTTCTTTTTTTTTTCTCCAAGCAAAAGATTGTTTGAGGCTGTCTGATCAAAACATTCAACCTTTTATTGGTCCAACTGTCAAAAAAGAAAGACTTTGTATTTGGCACTGAATTAATCTGTCTGGATGGGAAATGAACACGAATGGACATAAATTGATGGACTCATTAAAGAAACTTTTCTTCATGATTAGAATGAACCCTGTTGCAGCAACTGATTAGGGTTTTGATGCTAATAAACTACCTATTTTTTTAAATTACTTAAAACTCTAGGAGTGGAATAGAGACTGGCTTTCTGCTTATATAGATGCACATCTGGAATCCAAGTTTGGAGTGTGAAACCGCATATAATCAGTTGCAAATGTTCACACAAAAGGACCAGAGTTCATAAATATGTAATGCTTGGATAAAGGCAGAGAATAACAGGTGATTGACGATTAAAATTGACATTAAGAACCAAGGAGCCCACTCGGCGGGTTATCACAATGGCTTGGGCCAGGCAATGCAGAATCCACATGTGCCTGCATTGCAGCTTTCGAGAGGATTCAAAATGCCTTTGCCTGTTGAAGAATATGAGATCAAAGCTGACGCCCATCTGTAATTAATTGAAATTTATTGACAATCATCCAAAGTCACTGAGACAGCAGCTGTGTTTGACCCATCATTCAGGCTCATTGCCTTGTCACATGCTGATATTTTTATGATATGTGGAAACTGGAGAAAGGTGGAAACTGGTTTATTATTTAGGTTTTAATGCAGACCACTTGATATGAGGAACATAAACTCACACACTCTACCCTCCCATGTTTTCCAGCACAATAAGCCCATCTTGTTAGTCACATTTTCATTTTAATACTTTTACACTGACAGTTCTAACATCTACTTTACATTATGTATATGCCACTGAGCTTCACAGAGATGGTTACTTATATGACCAGAGATCACTCAGATTTTGCAAAAAGTGCACACAATATTTCAACTCAATGAGAAAGTGCAGCTCAAAGCTTTATAGCTCAGTCACATGAGAGTGACAGTGGGACAGTGCAAGCAGGAAAAATGGGTCGTGTTCCAGGGATTGCATAGCATTTGCTGTTGGAGACTGATTACAAGTGGTTCTGGTGTCCAACTGGTTCCCCAGAGGTTGAGTGTACAACACCCTCAATTTCCGGGTAACCACTTTCAGTGGCAAGGCAGTTACAGAGTTTGCCTTGTGGGAGACGATCTCTACCCAGACACTGGCGGTCTGACGTTTTCTCTTTTTCAAATAACTGCGATTTAATTTATAAATGCTTAGAAACTGCCAACATGTTTCAATCATATGGATTCAGTCAGTACCGATGAATGCAATGGGGAACTGAACTTAGCTGTTTGCCAACTGGTTGTATTCTGTATACATTCCTATATAAAAAGTAAGGTTGCTGAGCACCTGTGTCAATTTGCAGTTAAAATGCTGTCCTGAAGCAACTATGCAACTATTTGTGATGGAATTTTATTTTGAGATCTATAAGATTCTGGCTGGACTTTGAATGTAAGTAGTTAATGTGAATTTTTTTGCAACAATATGTGATATTTGTGCTGTTTTATCAGAGCTAACTCTATTATCACCATATCATCACACCATATTAACACAAACAACTTAGAATAGAATAGAATAGAATAATCCTTTAATTGTCCCACAAGGGGAAATTTGGTTGTAACAGCAGCCAGAAAGACACATATACAAACAAACAGTACACAGAACAGACACATACACGATTTTTCTTACATATTTACATTAAGGACAATGGTTACTATAAACAGAGTACTGTACAGTTATTAAATTAAATACAAATAACTACAGATAAGAGGCAAACCAGGTTGTAGTGCGAATCGGTTGATTAACTTATTGCAGTTACAGCGCAGATGTAAACATCTATGATTGTTGGGAGCAGTTCTGATTGTACAGTCTGACAGCTGCAGGGAGGAAGGACCTGCGGAAACGCTCCTTCATGCATCTAGGATGCAGCAGTCTGTCACTGAAGGAGCTCTGCAGTTCAGCAACATTTACATGCATGGGGTGGGAGACTCTGTCCGTCAGAGATGTTATTTTGGCCAGAGTCCTTCTGTCATGTTGTGGTTTCCATCCACTGTTTTCTATGTGACTGCAGCATTAACGAAACTCATTATGTTTCATACTTATTTGTTTTTTGTAGTTCTCACCCAAATTTACTTAAATGAATGAATCAATTACCCACAAATGTTAGATTTCTACTCCTGAAAGTTTTGTGTCTTCTTTGTCCTTTGCTGCCTTTGTTGCCCAATGTGGAATGATAATCAAAAAAATGTCAGACTGTTTGGATTTCTATGATCCTTTACAGAAGCTATTAGCATAAACCATAAGCCAAGCTAAAGCGACACTGGCTAAAATCACAGTGGGATCCTTATTTGTAAAGGCGTGACGCCTCATAGCCTGTGTGTCCTGCTTTGAGGTTTCCAACATGATGCCAGCACATGCCCCTGAGTCCTGTTAGTAAAACCCCCCTGGGTTGAAGCAGATCAGATTTTACCCAGAGGCACGCGCAGCCGCCCGCAAACACACGCATTCAAAAGAATACACAAACAAAGCACAAATATTCTCCAACATTCAGAACTCACTGGCTGTCACACACACAGACACACACACACACAGACACTCCCCTGAACCCTCCTTCACAGTCCACAAACATACCTATTTCTTGATTAATTCGATGCCATGCCTAAGCTTCCTAAATTATGCTTTGACATAGGTTATAATTAAATAAGACAAATTCGGGAAGTGTATGAAATCTCTCATTTTCTGAACAGAAATGTGAGTTTTAATTTACCTCATGCCGAGAAAAGCTGCGGTCACCTGCAGAGAGCCAATTCACTGTGCATCGCTCGGTGCATGATGTCTGGCTCGGACAGAATGCGTCGTTAAAACAAAACCCCCTATGCCAATTTATGGAATAGCGGTCAAATATTTATCCAGTTGATGAGCTGGGCTGTGTGTTCCTCCCTGACAATAATTAAAGACAAACCAAAGCTAAAGGTGAGCAGCAGCCATGACATAATTTCACAACGACCCAGTCTGAATGAGAGGGTAGTGGACAGTATAAAAGCACAGATTCTTCCTTGTCCTGATGAATGCATGTTAAGCAGGATGGGATAGGGATGTGTGAGACAGCTTTGGTTGTTTGATCCTGTTTGCATGAGCTGATGCATGATGGATAAACATCCAAAATTGTAGAGTGACTGCTTATATAAACTAACCTGTGCAACAGCTGTGCCGAGAATAAGCACTGTCACTCTAGAAAACTGAAATAAATGAGCTTGCCTTGTTGATCCGAACTGTCGTCTCCCACCAAGCCACAACAAACCCTGCTCGACATGACACAGTGGAATCCTTGTCTTAATTCTCTCATCTGGAAAAAAGGAGTATATTCCCCATCTTCTACTGCACATACACAATAGACTTCAAAAAATGTGAGATTGTGCCTCTATGCCCTGATTCCCCATATGGTTGCCTGCTACTCCCCCAGTGGAAGCTATTGAGATGTATACATGAATGGGTATGAATGGGATGTTGGGTTGTGTGCTGTGGGAAGGGCCTGTTGTGAGATCTGGGGTTTCTTAGACAGGGATCACAGCCTGAGGTGCTGCGTGTGTCCAATGAACAGTGCTCAGCACCATGGGATAACAATGAGAGCAGAGCAGTTCTGGAAATCAATAAACTGCTTGAGCTCTCCTTGGTCTCCTTCGTAGAGAAATAACAGGATGCTAGAGTCTATCTGTGTCTCTTTATTTTTCTGTCTGGCTCTTTTAATACTCTCTTTCTTCAGCTTCTGCTTTATATAGACACGGTTACAGGGGGGAGGAGAAGCAGAAAAAGTGGAGTCCATACAGTAAACACTGACATATTTAGTCTTTCCACGGGGAGGATATTTTTCTGTAGCCTATATCTCGCGGTTAAATATGCCCTTATAAATGTCACAACTAATCCATGGACTCCCAGCATTAATGTGAAGATTGCACAGCTTGCATGGAAACAAGTCAGGATGGGAGAAAAGGGGGGATTTTGCAAATCTCCCATCAAAGTTGTCTAATTATGTTAATCAAGAATTCTCCAAATGTCAGCATCGCTGGAGAGGAAGAGATTTGGAGAGAGCATACACTGTAAATGATGAATCAACCAATCAGCCAGACCGCAATGATAGTAATGACAGTTAAAGTTAGACATACAAAAAGAGTCGGCCTTAAATAATAGGCGCACTTCAACAGTGAACACGTGAATTAACGTGAAGAATCAATTTATTGCAAGATAAATATTTTCTTACGCTGAATTGGCATCGGTTTTGTTCCGTGTTTATGGGAATAAAGAGCTGAGGAATCTGCCAACAGTTTAACAAATGACATCCAAGTCCCTGATAGAAGAAAATAATTGAACCATGTGAGAAATAAAAATTGTTTCTTTTCTTGTCACCATTTAAACTTTTCAAATATTATGTTAATATTATGTTAATATAATATTATATTATGAATCTCAGGTTATTTTCCCTAAAATTACACAAGAGCCCTTGACCTTGAGTACCATTTGGAATTAATTTTTTGTTTCTTTTTTGTAAATGAAGTTTGTTTTATAAATCTTGGTCATACCAGATTTTAAAATAGATGATAATCTATTGTGTGAAACTACATGCTCATTGGCAGGTAGTTACAACCGAGATCGTAAAGATCGAACGCTGAACTCGAGATGTCAAAGCGGAACTTCAGGAGCCAGCTTGTAATCTTAAGTTGAAAAAAGCTAGCTGTTGGTTCTTTTTTTATTCTTCGAGCAAAGCTAAATATTGCACGGTTTAAACATCATAATTAACATACAGACACTAGCACTCATATTTGCTCATTTTTATTGCTAACTTGGTAGTTTGTTATTTTTTGCTTTTGTTAGCTTTGGGAAGAATAACTTCATTTCCCCCTTTCTCAGTGCTAGCTAGCCTTAGCTGCTCATTGCCCATTTATTGTCACTTCTAGCATATTTTAGGTAAAAACCTGAGGAAAATATTTTGGTTTAACTCTTAGCAATAAAACAAATGAGCATATATTCAGTATCACCAGTGTCTACTCTATTACACTGTTCTGAAACTAGTTTTATGCTAGTTATTATCTTTGGGAAGAATCACTCATTCCCCTGTGTTAATGCTAGCTTAGCTACTCAATGCTCATTAATTACAGTGTTTAGCATATTTTGGGTAAAAGCTTGGGAATATATTTTAACTTATGTTTATCAAGAAAGCCAATAGGTAAAATTATTCAATATTATCAGGATCTACTATACTGCGTTGTTCTCAAAATATCTATAAGCCTGGATATTTTAGCTTTAAATATGCTCACATGTCCAGTGATTTATAAGACGACAATTGAAAAAAAGTGAGAAAAATGACAACACAAAGGAAGTCGTAATTTAATCATCCGCAAAATAAAATATTACGGTGCACACTGAAACGTGCTTTCACACTCTATAAAGCTCCACGATCTGTGTAGCACGCATTAAAAACAATCATGCTGTTTATTGTGTTTGCTATAATTAGATCTTTATCAGCGGGAGGCTTTCTCCCCTCTGATTCTCTAATTTGATACAGTAGCGTGTGCCACAGGTTAGCCACATGGGGAGGAAACATTAATCTAATACAAGAATTCATTCAAAACTCCAGGGGATCTCCGCTAAGTGTTGCAATCTTTGGCTATTAAATTAATGCTGTTGTTTGTTTCATGATGGAATAAATAGGATATGCATGATGAATTAGTTAGTTTGCCGAAGACAGCGTCAATGAGACGCAGTAGTGGCTGTATATGTATAATATTAGATAAGTAGCAGATTGAAATTTAAATCCAATCTCATCACTTTATTTTAGTCTTTATATCATTTTGTTGGAGTGAATCACTTTGAGCCCTGGAGCTTTTCTATGATATACAATCAGTCCAAATACACATGAATAATTTGTTAGATATATTGCCTGGCACCCTTGTAGTTCTTGATTACTGACTGCATTAAATCCAGACTATTAAAACTCCTGTTACATTCATTTTAAATCTAATGACACAAGAGTGCCTAAACAGGAATTTATCCTCTGTTTTTCTTCTTTTGAAGAGGACCAACTCCAAGTCCTGACTGCCACCAACATGGCAGCCTTTTTTTAGACACTTATAGAGACTGATAATTCCCATAACACCACAGACCTCAGTGGAATGGGCTTGAGCTCGACGCAAAATTATACCTCATTTGCATGTCATTAGGAAAATAGAAGCCACCTCCCCTTGTAGATTTAACCTCTTATAAATATATTTAAATATATAAATATCATGAATACATTAATTGACACGGACATCACAACATAATCACTAAAAACACACACACGCACATGTGGAGACAGTGGAGTCGTTTTTGGGCGAGACATGCGTGCAGACGGATCTGAACACACCTGGAAACACGTTCCAGTGCGCACACACACACGCACGCAAACAAAAATCATTACTGCCTCTGCACACATTTCAGCCAACTTATCCCTGACCTTCTCATAAACACACGCAGAGAGATCCACACTCCACCCTCTATAAAATAGTCACACATTCTTCCTCGCCACCCACACCTCCCTGCATGTCACATAAACCTAGCCCTCTTTCTGTCTTTCTCTTCTTTTCCCCTTTTCTCCCTCGCCTTTTCTCTCTGTTTTCATGGATCAGCGGAGAGAGCAATTACATCAGCGTCGGTCTGACGGCCTGGAGATGAAGAGCTGTGTGGTTATGGGCAAACACCTGGCCATGGTTAGAGGAGCGGAGCAGGACCAGAAGTAGAAAGAGGAGGAGGAGGAGATGCAGTGTAGACAGATGTGCTGCAGGTTCTTTGGGCTATGGGGAGGCCTAGAAGCACACTGAGTTTTGTGTGTGTGTGTGCATGTTAGGGGTTGAATTGTGATGGGAAGCACTGAAGCACAAGCGTGAGAACCCACAAGATGTGTGTGCGTGTGTGTCTGTTTGTAAATCGTGTGAGTGTGGTTGAGTCGAGTCAGTGAAGCCGTTAAACAACCCCCCCATCACAAGCAGTTAACATTACAATCGCTCACAGCAGTCAAAACTCCGCACCACCAAAGTTTCAGGCTATCCATTCAGCATGCGTCTGCCTTTTCACTTATTGACAGAGTCACGGCCATTTGCATTACAAAAGGAAACTGTATGAAAATATTCACAAAACATGTCATCTGTGATATGGCTTCAAAATGCTTCAAACATGCCCAAAATCATTGGGAGAAAGAAAAAAACACACTGAAATACAACAGTAAAGCAGGCAATAGAATGTAAAACACTTGCTGTGCCTCCATTTCCTCCAATCTGTTGCTGAGGGATATTTAACTTTAATGTGGAGACAGAAGGAAAGAAAGAGAGGAAAAGTGTGTGAAAGAAAGTGGCGGGATTGAAAGAAACTGAACAATAAAGGAGGGGAAAGAGTGAGTTAGTGAAGTTGCGTGAGGATCACAGGTCTGCTCTTTGACCTCAGACTAACCTCAAAGAGTCCTCAGACAGACATGTGGTAGCCATCTGGCTTGGCTAACCATGCTATTATATCTGGTGATTTATACTTAAGTGTTACTTGAATTATGCTGCTATGGCTGATTTAGCTTTAGTTTTGCTTACGGCTCAAGTTCGTTAAACTCTCACTTCCAGTGACAGTGAGTCATACATAAATGGGCATTTTGATTTTTATACACACGTGGTTATTTCAATCAAAGCAACTGTGCTCAAGTTAAACTGTGGTTGCTACATAGAGGATGTGTTATCTGCAATGGATGTCAGAATGAGTGGCACAAAAGTCTTCCATCTTGGATTAAGTGCATTTAAAAAAAAATCAAGTATAGCTGAGAGGTGCTGATGCTTGACAACCTCTATTCTTAAATGGATGCTTAAATCAAGACTGTAGTTAGTGCAATACAACATTTTACTTCCAAAATGCTCAAGTTCTAGTGTGAACCACATAACTAAAGAATCAGATCATTTAGCATTTTGCTAAAAAATGTTGGATAACCACGTTGTTGTTAAACAGCAAACTTCCATAGCTCCTTTTCAACACGTTCTCACTCCCAAAGCATAACATTTCACACTTCCGGGCACCCAACAAGTCCCTATATAACGAGATCGGAAAAATTATTAGGAAACATAAGAAGTGTTTGGAATGAATCTACGCATGTACGTTTGTTTTACTTAAATCGCTTTGGAAAACACTATCTAACGTCATTAAGGTTAGGGTTAGGGATAATGATAGGGGTAGGGCTAGAATACGTGGCTGGAACGTGTATTACCGCTGGGGTGTCATTCTACTGGATTTCATCCATAACCTGGTGCGTAGCGAACGCGGAAGGTCACCTTTGGCGTTCCTCAGGAACACCTCGGGACTTGACAAATCGTCACTATACTACGCCTCGGGAGTGAGAACGGGCTGTTCTTTCTAACAGACAGCAGAGAGCGATTGTTTTAGTTGCAAAAATAATGCACTTGGTATACGGGAAAACAAGCTTTCAGCTCCTGTTATCCACGGCCTATTTAAACACTACCAATGAGTTTATAGACTCTAATATTAATTTTATAAATAATGGTCCTCATAGGATTAGACGAAGAAGAGTTTAAATACCTTTGGTCACCCTTTCAAAGAAACGGATAATGCTCAAGAGATGAAGAAGTGAGTGCAGTGGGTGGAGATGACTGTCAGGGGTGATTTGTGACAGAAGGAGAGAGGCCGAAAAGGATGGTTAACAAGAAGAAGAACTGAATGATTAGATTAGAAGTGAGCAAATCCGAGGAACAGCTCAGATTGAGTGGTTTGGAGTTGAAGAGAGCTAAGGCTGTGATGACCAGGACATGTGCAGAGGAGGGATAGCGGATATTTTGGGCCCCTAGAGGGGTCAGCTGAAAGATGAAGATTACATTTAAAAAAGGAGAGAAGTGTTACTCCATTTCTTAGTGAGATGGACCTCTCTTTCATCAAATCTGGTTTCAAAATGCCAAGATAAACATGGTTAAAATGCTCCGATGAAGGCTTCAAAATGAAATTTCACAATCCAACAGGCGACGACCCTCTGGGTATGCCCATCTTTTACATACAGTCTGTGTAAAGATACATATGCATGAACAAAGGACACTGAGTAAACATGACGCACAACAAAAAATAGCAGTTGGAAGCAGGAGTTAGAGGAGCATATTGTCCAGTTTAGAGCTTGCTTATAAATATATTTAAATTGAGTAAGTTAGTCTTTCTTTTCTTAGAGTCTTCGATAGCACCAAAAAAGAGAACAATGAAAGCAATCACCTTCAGACTTCCATTTGGCTTTTGGGGGGCTATGAAAATACCACAATTGTATGTTTATAGCCTGTTGTTAAAGGGTATTAGGGACTCTGTCAGCAATACAACAAAGCAAAGCAGATGCACAGGCTGCTTTGACTGGAAAGAGGCAAGGATGAAATAGATGGAGCTGCAGGTCCACAGCTCTGTTAAGAGGTACAAAAAGTACTGTCATGTTGATATCACGTAGACAAGATTGTTATCTTAGTATTTCAAAATCCAATTTGTAGCCAAGCCACTTTACTGTGAGCTTCACCATGGGGAGTGATGGGAAAACTTTCTTCAAAGATAGACTCACAGATAAATTGCAAAGAATTTGTTATTGTTCTCCCCTCAGTGAAGCTCAAGATGGAGATTCACAAATTTTAAGTAATACTGAAGGTGTAATATACCTACCTACTTTTATGCTGGCTTACTTATTCATTCCACGACTCCATTTATAGGCTCTGTAACTCCAAAATTATATTTAATTTTCAAAAGAAGGGAAGGCACGGATTGTAAAATGAAAAGAAAAAAAGCCTCACAGCGGAGCATGTTCTTACTCCCAACTTATCTTATATTGATGAGATGCACTGGCTATCCTTAGGCATCATTTTGAAGCACAGGATAAATGTTGTGAAGGGCTGAATTTTAACCCACACCACAACCTTTCCCTAATTCTAAACAAGTGGGTCTGGCAGCTAAATATGAAAAGAGTAAAAGTGAGAGTAGACAGAAACAGAAAGAAAACAGAAACTTAAAGAAAACAGAAACAGAAAGTAAACAGGATACAAACCAGAGTTCTCTTGTCAACAGTGCTGTAATTTACATCACATAACTATGGTGGCCCTGAGAGGCCAAATGGACTGCAGCTTAAGAAAACACCAGCAATAAGCTGCAAAAGCACACAAAACACAACGGAAATAGGAAAAACAGAAACGGAAACCAAAACATGCTAGGTAAGTGTGTTTTATCATGATTCATATAATACTGATGGCAGATTTTAAGCCAAATAGTTAGGCTAAAGCTGAAGACAGCTGATGCCAACAGGGTGAACGAGCTGGTTAAAAAGGCTGGTTCTGTCCTGGGTGTCAGACTGGAGAACCTGGTGGAGTTGTCTGAGAGGAGAATGCTAAAAAAGCTTCTCAGTATCATGAACAACTCTTCTTACCCCATGCACGCCTCCATAATGCGTCATCAGAGCACACGCAGCAAAAGACTCATCGCCCCAAAATGCAGAACTGCCCGCCACAGGAAATCCTTTCTACCTGTGGCAATAAGACTGTACAACTCCTCCTCACTCTGTAGATTACCTTTAGGATTAATATTAATGTAACTTTGTTTTATACTCTTTGTGCAATATTATTAGTCATCTGTTAGTTATTGATTGTATGTTTGTCTCATTTCTCCCAGTATATGCTGCTACACTACTTTTTTTTTTAATTCTTTTTTTGTATTCATTTTGCACAAGTATGCCACTTTACTGATAGGTATGTTATTATTTTATTTATTGTATTATATTTTTATTTTATTGTACTGTATTCTATTATTTTATTCTATTCTTGTGTACTCTTTTTTTCTTCTTTTCATCTTGCCGCTGTGAGGATGCTCATGACAAAAGAATTTCCCTCGGGATAAATAAAGTTCATATCTTATCTTAACACACTTACCTGTCATCTTTTCTTTCCTCACAAAACTGATAGATTCTCCACTTCTTTTAAGCGTCTCCCAGCGCAATTCTTAGCATCTTTTGGTTCCTGCAACTGGTGCGTCGGGTTATTGTCTCCCCAGAAATACTTCCCTTGTGCTTTTGGAAATCTGTTTTTTCCTATTTGCGTTGTGTTTTGTGTGCTTTTGCAGTATTTTTCTTATTGCTGGTGTTTTCTTAAGTTGCAGTCCGTTTGGCCTCTCAGGGCCACCATACGTAACCCCCTTCTGCCTACTTATAAGGTCTTTGTTACTCTTCCAAAGAGGACCATTTGTCTAAAACTCTGGGAATGTACCTTTTTTAGCATTCTGAAAAAACGCTCTCCCTGGGAGAAATTGGTTCAGAAGGGGGCCCTGCTCCAAAACCCTCCTTGGGTCACAAGCAGATTGCCACAACAATTTGAACGGAAGATGTTGACGTGTCTACAAAAGTTGCAAACCATTTATACGTTTAAAAGGGTGATGCAATTCCCGGAAATTGAATTTCTTTGCGTGTTAACGTGTTATTCTAAGAGAGCACAAATAGTGAGTAGTAAATACAACAATAACCTCAGTGAATTTCAAAGTAATGTCGATGTAAAAGGGAATTATTGGCTGAACTAGGAACAATAAATCAAAACTGTCATGCATTTAAAAGCACTGTGTAACCACAAAAAAATTGTTGGTTAATTAAACTCAGAGGATGTAGATCTTTGTACTTGCAGCCAACACAGAAGCACTTGTTGCAGACGAGTATAAACCCAGAGCACGCCTTCTAGCCAATTACCAGTAAAATCAGCCCAAACAGATTTTCAATTGATAAATCTTTAATGATACCAGGGATTTTACACAAATACACACTTGACAGTGCTAATTTAAAGCAAATAGGAAGCTTGATTAAAAATTCCCCGGGCATAGTGGGGGAAGATAAATGTTTGAATAATTTATCAGATTTAATTGACACGACTGCGATGTTGTAAACAGAAATATTTTGATGTTTGTAATGCATTTTGACACGATGAGGTTTTGGGAGAGATCCAAGGAAGAAGACGCCGGAATTTGAGAGAGCGGCGACAGATTCAGAAGGGGAAAGAAACTCCAGGAAGTGACAGAGGCTGAGGAAGACGGAAATCAGCTCTCAGAACTCACCATTTACATATTATTACAGATCAAGCTGCCTCTACAAGCACTTTGGAAATTTTTATCATAACGAATGAAAAAAAAAAGTCTGGGAAAGTGGTGGGCTATGATAGGCAGTGGAAATGATCAGCAAGCCCAATGATACACAAGCCTCGGAGGCTGCCTGAGGCTACAGCGCTTTGGTTTGACCCCAAGAATGTGACACTAAACAAGGATGTAAATACAGCGAGAATCGAGTGAGAGAAGAGGAAGAGATGGAGGCGGGGGGGGTTCTTAGTCAGAGCACATATGGTGTTTGTCACAATACGGCACACATAAATACAAGCACACATCAAGATAGGGAGAAAGCGACTGGAATTGTAAGTAAGCGTCACAAAGATGACAGAAAAAAAATAAAAAGTGGGGGGACCGTGTCATGTTCCACTGGGGACCTAGCAGGGGTTACACGGCCAGCAGGTGCAAGGCCAGCACTTGTCCGATAAGAAACCGATCTGCATGTGCCGGCCTGCTTTCCTGTCCACCCCGGCTTCTGGTAAACATCCCGGTTATCTGCAAACAAACAGAGTTTACCTGTGACTATGAATGAATACATCAAATTTTGATGGAAGCACCATGTAAGGCTCCCTGCGCGCTCAGAATGCATCTCCACCATGATACAGTGTACACCTGAATACATGAATAGCCAACAAGGAGGCCCTCGCTGTTTGTAGGGGTGATGTTGACTGAATTTTTAAAGATGTTATTTTGATTTGACACGACTGCTTGGCTCGGTGGAGTTCGGAGGGGGGCGGTGGTGGATGGTGGATATATAAGACAGCCAGAGGAAGAGACAGAAAATCATCCAAGGCAGTCTGTGTCTGGGGAAGGGTGCAGGATAAACAGCACTGGGAGAAGCTCCAGAGGACAGAGACAAAAGACAATCAGCTGGTGAGGGATGGAATCATCATATCGACTGTCATGGGGACGGACAGTGCGGAAAGACTGACGGGAAGGAGACAAAGATAGAAGCTAGCAGATAAACAGATCTGGAGATGACAGGCTCACGGTGACAATCCTACACGTAAAGATCTGAAGGTACTAACACGCGAAGACAGCCAGATGCAGAGATAGACTGTAGAATTAGATGTCAGCATTACAGACAGCAAGATGAAGTCACCTAGACAGCCTGCAGGTAATGTAAGTAATTGGCACCATTTGTTTTTTTTCTTTCCCTCACACCTTCAATTTATTCCCAACAACGACAAAAAGAATCGCCACAACACGAGCTTCCCCACATTACTGCACGTAAGATGCGAAAAAAGAAAAAAAGAAGTGGCGGCGGAGGTGGGGGGGGGGCTAGGAGCAAAGCTGACATTACAACACACGAGCGTTTATGTTGCCTCAAAATGTACGGCATCAACATCAAAGGAAGCCTCACCTTTTGCAAAGAAGGCGAAGACGAAATAAGCGTAGGCTCTCGCTTTATTAACTCCCAATCAATAAACATGCAGTCGGTGGAGAGGTAATCAGGAAACACTGGCAAATGGCCTGACAATGTATCAAAGCCGACGCTCCGAGGCAACGGCACAAACTCTAACAAGCATTTTATTACCGGTAGCTGTTACTGACATTAGTCAAAAACCAAGAGAGATAAAATAGAATAAGGAATGCAGCGTGG
Organism: Oreochromis aureus; assembly: GCF_013358895.1. Taxonomy (NCBI): domain Eukaryota; kingdom Metazoa; phylum Chordata; class Actinopteri; order Cichliformes; family Cichlidae; genus Oreochromis; species Oreochromis aureus. The sequence continues at coordinate 7,989,884 of NC_052958.1, read as the reverse complement.
CTGGCTGAGAGGGCCCCTCGGCTGAGAGTGTGCACCTCCTGTGTTTGATAGCCACACGCCTCCTCTTTGATATGATAACAAATATAAATTGTTTAAAAACATCAAATAGGTAGCGAGCGGGAAGCAGTCTCGCTGTCACGGATGTCTAGGGGGCGATAATGTTGCTTGTCCACGAGGTTGAGAGTATTCTGCTGCAGGCTTTTTGTTTGAGCCACAGGATGTATTAATGGGATATTTCAGTTTTTCTGCATGTCTAATATCACTGTTTTTTTTTTCCTTTTCACTGCGTTGTCTTCTGTGTTCCTGTGGTAAAGTAGTCACATCCTAACTGTTAGCATAAGTACAAATGAAACAGTCCATGATCCACACGTAAATGTGTATTCTGCATTCACAATCCCACTGACATAAAGGTACTTCCAGCAAATGTTCTAAACTGCCATGTCCATAATTGTGTTTGTTTAACTTCAGGTAAAGATTCAATTAAAATGAAAAATCTTATTAACATACTTTTTTATGCTAAAAGTTGATTTCTGTTTCTGTATTAAAGCTATGCTCTGGGTACATTATAACAACAAACCCTTCAGAAACCCTAAGACATAACCTACACCATAAACTAATGATTGTCTTCAACGACAATGATTGGCCTGTTCAATACCACTGTTTCCTCCTATGCACTTCCATCTACCTTTTGCTAATGAACAAGATTGACAAAGGAAATTGAAGCCACTGCAGAAATACATCAAACCTGCATCTACCTGAAGGTCACCAGATGGCGATAACTTATGTTGCAAAACGACTTCTGACTCTATAGAAGGCTAGGGGGGGGGAAACGGCTTTCTGCCTTGACCACTGATTTTGCAGACACGTGATTTTTGATATATGAAAGTCATCTTGACAATATAGAGTCAAATGAAAAAGGCTCCGAGTGGTTTGCAACCATCCAGCAACCACTGCTTACAAGAGATAAATGTGTACTACCCAACCACTTGGTAAGTATTGACAGGAGGCTGGGGTTGATGGTAGATGTTCTGAAATCAATTGCTAAAGCTCTACTTCCACTTAAAGCTCCCCTTATGCAGGCTTAGAGACAATAATTCCTTGGCAACTTGGCAAGAAAACTCCAACTATCAGCTCACCCCTATGAGCAAGCACTTGGTGACAGTGGGAAGGAAAAACACCCTTTTTAACAGGAAGAAACCTCCACCAGAACCTCTCAGGAGGGGGCGGCCATCTGCCATGACCAGTTGGGTGTGATTGGACGAAGACAGGACAAAGAAACTGTGGAAGAGACCAAGAGATGCATAAACAATGCATAAAGAAATAGTGAATGAAAAAAAACGTCATGAAGAAGAAACACTCAGTGAATCAAGGGAAGGGCCTAGCAGCCTGAGCCTATTGCAGTGTAACCAAGGGAGGACTCCGGGTCACCTGATGATCTCTGCCAGACAAGCTGGCTGCAGAACCATACATCTGCCAGCAACCAAAGCAATGGTTCTGCAGCCTCTTTGTTTCACTTAGTTAAAGCAAGCAGCCATTTGTGGAACACACATTTTTCCCCCGTGATCTGTGGTTGTATCCAAAATGAGAGACAACTCTCAAGCAATATATGCGTGACATCACATGAAAAACATCTACACATGTTCTTAGTAATTTTAGGGCCTCAGTCACTTATTTTGGGTCACACTGAATAAAAAATTAACTCTATTTTGTAAATCTTGGTCATACTGTGTTTCAAAAAGAAGGATTACATGTCATATGACTAATAAGTCCTTAGTCAATAAACAAGCGGCTTCACAGTCAGACTCATCCATCCCATCACCAAGATGGGGAAGGTGAAAACACTGTTGAAGATTTAAAAGTGGATTTCATCACATGAAGTAGAATGAAAGAGAATGGAAAAAAAATCAAAGAGGAAAACTTAGATTCCACCAGCTAGCGTTTCAGCAGTGATATTGCAGAGTAACATAGGCACACTGCTCGCAGGTGTAAAGACTGACAACAGCATCAGGCACTTGTGTGGGCTACGTTGTAGGATCTATGTAGGTTAAACAGAAAACTCTTAAGCAAGCCTGAGGTCTTTAAAAACATATCCCTCACTTGACTGTAGCCCAATAACTTTGATGAAAGTCTTGTTGTAAACCCCCAATCTACAAGTAGCTGACTACATTAACCTTTTTATTCCACCTTTTATTCAAGTGTTAAAGAATATATACTCAGTTTGGTAAAGTATCATATGCCCATTAGTTACCAAAGCACAGTAAACAACCACCACTATCAGCAACTTTATTACTTATTAGCATATAGCTCATTTGCTCTTTCTCCAGTCATTGTGCAAAAGCAATAGAGTATAGCATATTTCCACTGAGCTTAGCTAATTCGCTGATGGTGGCTAAATTCAAGCAGAGGGGTAAAAAGTAAGGTGTTTCTTGCTTAAATGCAGTAAAATTAAATATGAAATACCATAAAATAAAAATGAAAAAGTTTTGTTACAGTATTTCAGTGGGTGTGTTTAAGGTACCCGTGTTTGCAAGCCTTGTTCAGGAGAAGCTGCTAACCTCAAGGGCTGCTAACCTCGCATCCAGGTGAGACGCCAAGACTCCTCCCGTCAGCTAATTTGTTTGCTTCGTTCGGGGGCATAGCTGATATTAAAAGGAGATCCTGAGCAGCTGGGAAAGAGGGATGCAGGGAGCTAGGGAAAACGGGAGTCAGGGAGGGAGGGATGAGTTTACAAGCCCCAGGTACGGTGAGTGGGTGAGTGAGAAGATGCAGAAGAGAAGGCAATGAGGGAGAAAGGAAAAAAAAATCTCATCCAAATAATTTTCACCCTGTGGGCGCTAAAATGCAAATCACAGATCAAAGACGTTTGGAATGGAAACTGGCGAGATTGGGAAGGAATATCATCAAGCCGGGGTTATATATGTATGTTCAGGTTGTGAGAGAGACATGTTGGACTCAGGTAATGGAGCTGACCTGTACTTGAACACTGCCCCCCACTGCCACTATCATTTTCCTGCTTGCCTTTTCCCAAGGTTGTAGCATGTACAGTACAGTGGAAAGTAATTCAGTTTCCCCTTGCACTACCCTTTCCCCCCCCCCCCTCTGTCTCCTTCAATCCATGTTTAGAAAGCCTTTTTCTCGAGCCAGTAACTGTCTAGTTTACACAGACCTTCATAAATGTTGAGGTTTGGCAACCGCAAATGGTTGTTTGCGTGTTGCCTTGTACATCAAGATACTTTTCCCACCGCTGAGTGAACAGCTTCTCCTTTCTAAGGAAAGGAATGTCAAAAGGCAGTCAGGGAACGGCAACAACAACAACCGCCGTCGGAATGTGTACCTAGCGAACGCGGCGCTCTAAGTGCTCCAGCTACTTCAGTGGTGTTTGATTTGTTTTTTGTTTTTTTTAACAGACACGGGAAGCTAAATGGAATCATCCCAAAATGCATCTTGCTGAAAAATGTTCACTCTAAACCTACAGTGGAAATAATAGTGCAGCATTCATCTGCCTCTATACACACTGATGTGAGAGAACATACGGTAGGGTAGACGGGTGTGGGCAGAGAGACTGAGAGAGAGGGTGATGGAGGTAGAGGGGGGCGTGCTATAGATAGAAACTCAGGGGAAGGATGTGACTGGGAGAAGGTGAGGGAAGTCTGTACAAGGAGTCTCCACATTAATGCCTAATTAATGTCTGTCTACCCATTAATGTCTAATTAATAATTTACATCTGTCTCATCCACCTGAAGCTGTCATAACTTTTCTTGTATCCAGAAATTAAATGTGACAGTGTTACATTTGTTTTCGACTTCTGACTCCGGCAGGCAAAAGAAAGCATTCAGTTTTTATTTTGAACACATCTGAGTAAAAATATACCAAAAAATTAAAAAATCACAGCCTCATCCACTTGTTGATGACGTGGCATAATTCCATTAGCACGTTAGCACTGGTAAACCCCACGTGAAGGTCGCGGCAAACTCAGTCATTTCATTAACTTCCGATATCTTTGAACATAAGCAAATAAATGTGAAGAAATGCCGTAAAGCGCAGTCTTATTTTCCAGAGCCTCAGCGTCTGTTTTCAGACACAGGGCAGGTATTCGGTTGCGGTTCCCTGGGTGCCATCTGCATCAGCACCGAAGCCTTTCACTGACGTGGATTAGCGGTTCACGGCACTTTGACTCCGACCGCCGCAGGATTCAAAACACAGCTGGTTTTTTATGGTTGGTCAGCACAACCTGTGGAGGGTCACCCTGCTCCCAGTGTTCACCGAGCCCTCCTCAAATACACCGTTTCCTCTCTGCTGTAGTTGCTTTCTTTCAGGGTATTTGCTTTAAGAATGTAAATCCTTAATCCTCCCATCTTTTTCTTTTCTCACTGCTGCCTTTCCCTTCGCTCCACGTCCACCCATTCTTCCGTCTTTTATCCCTGTTAACCTCTCCATCATCTCTATATTGCATTGCTGTCCGATGATATTTTTTTCTTCCTTCCTGCGCCCGGTGTCACCTGCTTTGTAATCTGATTACTTCACAGCGGAATTAGTATGTATATTTAATGCAATTTTTTTTCTCCTTTTCTCCTCTCCGTCTTTTATTCTTTTTAAATCTTGATGAGTGATGCGCGGAGGAACGGAGATGGGGTGGGGTTGCTCTACTTGCATGTCTGGCGGATATGCCAGGGCCATGCTAATAAATGACAGCTGATTTATGCGTCTGTATTCTTTTATTTATAAAAAAATAGCAAGCGGGCTGATTTCTGATATTAATAATACAAGTGGATCCACTTTGATTAGGCTTCTGTGGAGAGCTGTGCATATTCAGCATTACAATTAAAGCCTCTGATGTGAAATAGGAATGACACGCTAATGAAGCGAGCTAGCGAGCCTGAACCACGACTGTCCAACAGCATTACGGCCCATCTCAGATGAAGAGTAATTATACGAGGAACACTGAAATGTCATTAAAAATCTTCAGTAAGTGATTTAACCCACCACTCCTCACTAATGCAAGATATTTCTTTTTTCTTTACCACCATCCAACCCCCACATGATCAACTCCCTAGGTCCTTCCCTTTTTTTTTTAAGCAATCTTTTTTTTTCTCCACGAGACCCAAACTTCTGCCTCATAAGTTCCACAAACAAGAACAACAATAAAAGAAGGCCTCAAGACCTCTTAAACACAAACATATTGAGATTTGAGACGAAGACATACAGAAGCATTGTCCTAATTTAATTCCACAACTCTGCGGTGCCAGTGGTGGTAGATAATTGAAATCATTCCATTACAGATTCCATTATGAATTGGTGATTAAAGCCAGATGTGATTACCATGGATTAAAAGGATGATAGTTGTGATTTTTTCCCCCCAACATAACCTTACCAGCTAAATGTAAGTGCTTTATTTATCACGGATAAACATGTAAAGGTGAAAACACAACATGGAGTATGTAGCGTTGTTTTTTTGTCTACCTGCCAAGAGACGAGAGATGCAAAACAGCTGCTGGGGTAAGTCCGGTTCAATTTCTTTTTAAATTTTCCACCGTCCCCTCAAAAATAAACAGATGAATAATACTAGAGAGAGCTAAAAGATGAGGGGGGGTTGATGATGAAGGCAAAGAGTGTGTTTGAGGGGTGTGTTTCTTTCTAAGAGGATTTAGATAATCTGATTCTACCCTCTCATTCGTTCTTTGATGTGCTCATTTTCACAGGCAAAAAAGAAAAAAGATTTGCCAGCAGCCTCGAAGGGTTGTGTTTGTTGTTTGTTAAAGCATAAAGCAAACAAATAATGAGCTATATCATGTCATCATATCTTATTCATTAGGACGGACTATCGAGAAGTCTCTTTGTGTGTGTGAGTGTGTGTGTTTGAGAGACAAGGGGGAGAAAGACCTGATAGGATACGTGTGTGTGTGTGTGTGTATGTGGCAGATAATGCCAAAGGCAAGAATTCATGAATATCAGCAGTTTCTCACCATTTTGTTGGGTTAATCCCTTGTTTCAGTTGGAGAAATAGGCATTTCTCTTGCATACATTACACCGGTGCCTGCACATCACATTCACACAAAGCGAAAAAGTGCGTTTACGTCAGGTTCCTCTGATGAAGCGATGAGTGAAGTTTTATGTATCGAGGTCATAGTTTTTTAGGGTTTTTTTTGCCTATCTCAGCAGCTCCGTCCACAGAGTGGAAAGTCAGATGTGGTAAAAGGAGCAGGTGAGCTTGGAGTCAGGTTCACTTTAAAAGGTAGTGACTGGTGGAAAACACTTAGTGGACTACGCATTGAAGGATTCTCATCTCATGGGAATGTTGTTTTATCCTATTTTTTTCTGATTTGACAGAAAAATCGCTGACTGTGAAGCCTTAAGAGAAGCTTATATAAAAGTGGACAAAAACATTACAAAATCTGCCTCCCCCAACCTACTGCTCGTGACACAGATATGTGATGGCATCCGATTCAGCACCGGCTGGGTGGCTACTAGAGCTGGGCGGGGTGGGGAAGTGTCCCCTCGCCCACCACCGAACCGAGCGTCATGCCTCCAAGCCATGCAATTATTTTTGCACTGCATCCAATATCAACTTGAGAGCAATGCAAATTATTTAAGACGCGCTTTTCAGGGCTCGCAATTATAATAATGATGATCTCAATTAGCGTTGCCATTGCCTCGGACTATTTAGCAGGCAATTTTGCAGCCTCGGGGTAAGGGTCTTCTAGGGAGCCGACACGCATCGTCAGGTCAGAAGGGGTGGAGAGAGAAAGACCGAGACGGAGACTGCACTCTTAATCAATAAACTGAGACTAGAGATATTTACCACCCAATCCCACAAGTGCACGGTTCATAAATTGACCTAATTGGTCGTTGTTAGAGAAATGAATGATGCCAGGATGCACTGTCTGATTTAAAAGGCCAAGATACAAGCGAACTTACTAGCTATTGTACTGAACTCCTGAAAGTTAGACATGGACACTGATAGAAATCTCATATAGCACTCTCTCATTGGGGCAAGTACAGGCAGAAGTAGCTAGTTTGGCCTAGTGTAATGATGGGAAACAGATGGAAACAGCTAGTCTGGTTCTTTAGTTTACAAAAACAAGATATAATGTAGTAACAACTCATAAAAGTGCTCATAAATTACTTTTGAAGTTAGCTGCTTTCCCACTTAGTCTTTTTGCTAAGTCTTCTGGCTGTAGCTCTATGCATATATTTAGCCTCTGTTATGGAAATATGCAGCTAAAACAACCATCAGAAGCTAACATCTCAAATCTCAAATCAAATCACTTTTTATTGTCACATCACATGTGCAGGTAGACTGGTACAGTACATGCGAGTGAAATTCTTGTGTGCGAGCTTCACAAGCAACAGAGGTGTGCAAAAATACAATAACATAAAACAAGCAAAATATAAGAATTGCTAAACAGCTTACCTGTGGTTTCTCACATGACGTCATGGGCACATTCCTTAAGAGTTGTCTACCATATTGGAGATGATACAGCCACTGCCAACCAGAATAAACCACATCAGGGAGGCATGTATTCCCTGAGGTTCCTGGTGGTTTCTAGCAAACGAAGGTGCTGCGCCAAAAAACTCCTGATGATTACTTTGGTTGCTAGCAACACTTGCCTGTAGTTCCTCAGGTTTGTCTGTAAATACTCACAAACTACTACTTCATAAAGTATAACTTTAGCCAGACGCAAACAAGAACTGGAGAAAATTCAACTGCAGAGTAAAAATTTCTCTCATCGCTGCAGCCAATGTGTTTCAAAGGGCACAACTTTTGCTCTGAAGCTTAACCTTCTCCTTTTCTAGTTTGTGTCACAGTTTTCAAAGTTTCACTAAAGCTCAGGTAGTAGCAGCAGCAGCAGAGTGGCAGTGTTTGTAGGCAAGGCTGTACGTTCTAGTTAACCTACGACCACAGCAGTATGCTAGCAACCAAACCAAAGTGTCACACACTTGACTTCCAGTCTTATCGACTTTACCTCTGTTAACACTGTCATGTGGAGTTTATGGGGTCAGTCGCTCATTTCAAGTCATATTTAATTAAAAAGTTTCTTTTGTTTGGATCATACTTGTTTATACTACGCGTTTCAGAAGTGAGGATCATCTGACATATGCTCATAGGGTAATGAATTCTGACTGAGAGGTCCAACAAATACATTAAGTACAATAAATATAGAATAAGTAATGTGTTCGACCATCAAATCACTATGGGAGGCAGTATTTATTGCTACATATTAAATGTATTACTTCCTTTATATATTACCTGATATCAAAAATGACTAATTCTATTTATATACATTTTCCAATTCTCCCTTTTGAATAAGGGATATGCAATCTGATTAGCCAATTCCTCAGAGAATCTTGACTCGACCAAATCAAGCTTCTTTAGCCTGACCTGTTGCATCACTGGCAGAAGAGGACAGTAACAATTATTTATTAATTATCAATGGCTGTATCACACACTTTAATACCTTAAATGTGTATTTGTTGGCACAAAGTTGAATGGTGATCTTTCTCACTTTTGAAGGAGGCAAACTAAAAATAAAAACTATTCTTAGCTGTTGAAAGTATACTTCTTCTCCTATCCGTCATTCTCCATTCACCTTTGTGACCTGGCGCACATTTGCATACACATCAAAACATAGCCTACCTAGGGGAACATGAAGACACAATCAGGTATAGTGAGCTGGATTAATAACTATAATACTTAATTTGCTTGAAAATGGTCAACAAAGTGTTTGTTGTTGGCAGTGTTGGTCAAGTTACTTGAAAAAAGTAATCAGTAACTAATTACTGATTACTTCCCCCCAAAAGTAATCCCATTACTTTACTGATTACTTATTTTCAAAAGTAATTAATTACTTAGTTACTTAGTTACTTTTTAAAAACACGATTTACAACCTGAATAGGTAATAAAGCGCTAGATCTTTCAGCCCAATTCTACTTTTTCTGCATAATTCATCATACAAAATGTAATCAAATGGAAAAGTCTCTTTTTAAAACTTGTTTTATTAGTTTTAATCTTTTAACTTTATGCATCAAGCAAAAATTAAATTATATGCAACATTCTCTGACTGGAAGAAATTTGTTTAACATTTAAACGTATTTTCTGCACATTCCAGCACATAAAATAAAATATTTTTTTTGTGTTTACACTCACTCTTTCAAATAGATGCAAGTAAAACACAGCAGAAAATAAATAAAATCAAAGACTAGCGGTCCTGTTGCTCTATTTTCACCTGTAAAGCAGGAGTGGGTTAGGCGGAGGTTTACCCTGGTGCAGGTGTGCCGCAGCGGTCAGTGGAAGAATCCGCGAGTTTCTCTGTGAATTTCACATTACGTCATAGCGCACTCGGTGTATGCTTGGAAGTTTAGGGGTTTAAAAAGAAGTTTTCTTCCCACGCAGTGAACAGTGGACACTAATGTTTTTGTCAGTTTTTATGGAATCAAACTCAAAGTAAGGTCAGTACTTCCACGCTTTAAACGCTGCACGCTCATACTCTCTCCCGCACTCGATATATTATCCATTGTTGATCTGCAGACAGCTGTTGTCACGAACGTCGCACTCGCTTACGTCACTGTCATGAGACATTCTCGCAAAAAATCACGGTTTTAGTAATGCAGTAGCATTACTGCCCATCTCTGGTTGTTGGTGTAAATAATATTACATTAACAGTTACAGAGTAATGCAGCCCAATAAAACCCCAGCTTGTGCACAACTGCACCGATTTGGTTTTTGGACCAATTAGTTTGAGATAATTTGCTGCTTTGGGAACCTAGCTGTTTTCCCACCTTTAGTCCTAATGCTAAGCTAAGCTTAGCTAAGCCTTCTTGCTGTAGATCTATATTTACTGTACAGAAATTTTATGAACTTTTCCAGTTGTCAACACAAAAGTAAAGAAGCACATGTCTCTAAATGTCTTAAAGCTTCCAAACATTATTTTGTATTTTGTAGATCTTTCTTTAGAAATTAGCTGCTATTTTCAGAGCCTTCCTCACTCCCATCACACCATGCAGTATACTTGCAGCTTACTGAATAAGGAGGAACTCCCCTCCCACCACCACCACCATTCATGTGGAAAAAGCTTGCACCACCAGCTACCCTTTCTTTTATTCATCGCTCTGTAAATAACTCCACTTTATGAAAAGCAGCCACTGTGACTCACGGATACCTCTCTAACCACAAGCCATTATTATTTCATGGCCTTTGAAAGAAGGGTCTATAGCAGGCGCTCTCACACTTTAATGTCGGAGCTCCCTCTGATGTTGTGTAGTACACAGCGGCCCTTGTTGCACTCCGTATGCAATCCCTCACTTGAATTCACAAACACTTCCAAGTGCATAAACAGCATGGAAGACAAGTGCCTTGCGAGCTAGCTAATGCTCTGGAACGCCATTGCTGAGGAGATAACAGGAGCCTGCCAAGGCTGATGTCTGGGACTGTCATGGGGGGGGAGGGGGGCGAAGAAAGACAAGTGCGTCTGTGTGCCTTTTTATGAAAAATGCTGTTGTTTTCTGACCTCTCATGGGACATCATGTGGTAAGGAAAAAGAACACGCATCAGCGTTACGATTAAATGACCAGCGGATATGATTCAAAGAGTCCCACGATGTCCCTGAGCACCCTTTGGAACATGTAGAAGGCTCTCGGCATACAGACGAGCTAATGGGCAACCTATTGGTCATGGTAGATTCAGTTTGAATCTCAATGAGGGTGTCAGTGTGTGGCTGCTCCATGACCGACAAGGTGTGGTAGGCCTGCTGGAGTTGATTTAGCCACATTGCCTGTCATTGCGTTAGGCCAGTCAACATCCATCAGTCGAGAGCGTAAAAAGCTTTTTTTTGTCTTTTCAAGTGTCAAGAGGAAGCTGCTGTCTTTGAGATTATGGAAGATGGAAGATGTCTGGTGAAATTTCACATCTTTGTTTTCTGTACATGACACAGAGCCGTGATGGTAATAAGGCAGATATTTTTTACATGGCAACAGACTTAATAATGCGGTTTGTGCCAAAACCACTTTTGCAGTATGTAGCCCAGAAATGAAGTCTAGTTGGGTGAATTACTTCTTACAGAAGCTTTTCAAAGGTACACAGCAGTGCTTGGGTGTAGACTGGGACACGCGTACGGTACATGAAAGCAGTGGGCTTGAATCATACAAAGGCTAAACCCATTACAGGTCCAGAGGGGTGGGCAATACAGTGCCTTGTCCCGCTCCTCTAAACAAGACTCTGGGTACTGGAGGCTGGAAAAAAGGCTTGTAACACATACATTAAATTTTAATTGTTTTTCCACCCCCTTCCTTCACATCTCTGAAGTAGCAGCTCCTGAAACCTTAAAAGTGTAATGCCAGCTAGATTTTCATGGCTGTGCCTTTGTAGAATAAAAGATACAACAGTGGAGGGAAAATAATTTACTCTCTGATGCTGGAGGTAGACAGTTGCTTTTCAAATTCCAAGTTTTGGTCCTTTATTTTATTCAGCAGTGAAATGCCATGAATACAGAAAATAATGTCTGTTACAATTCTCAACCATGACCTTCTAATGTCAGAGAACTTTTAACGTATGGACACAGTACACATTAATGAAAAGTATCAAAAAAAGTCGCTGGATCGATCGATCAAAAAGGAAATGAAAACAAAAACAAACCAAAAAAAGTTCTCACCAATTACATAAACATATGTTTGCTACAGTCCCAATTTACTGTATACATAGGGGGATCATATTCTCAATTATTAGAGAAGGATAGCAGTAGAAAGGATACATGACTCAACTGCCAGACATAATGCTTCATAAAGTATGCACAGAGGTACAAGCAATAAATACACACATTAGGTTAAGCCTTACAGCTACGCAAAGCAGATGCAGAAAAAGCAAGTTTGCTATTCTTAGCGAGCAATGAGAGAGAAACAGTAAAAATTCAGGTAAGTCAGAAAAGAAACACTGAGATTTTTTTTTTCCTCTTAGAAAAAAGTCTGGTAAATTTATGGGTCCACCAACATTTTTTTTTTTACATAAGTATGCACAGTTATCAAAATACAGACAAAAATCAACCCAGAAAATCCAGACAATCCTAAAATCTAGTGGAGGAGCAGATCGCAGTTCTGGAGGTCTTTCTGGTATTATGTGCAAGCAACTATTTTAGACATTTTTTTTTACTTAATTTATACAAAACCCATGCAAATCTACAGGTAATATGCATTCTGTGGCTGACAGGTTTTTATCCCTCCCAAAACAGTATATCTGAGGTAACGCACTCTTATGCATTGTACGTACAGTTAGGCCATCATCCCCATGGTTTTTATTATATTCTTTTTATTAGTTCTCGTTTCCAGTCCACCAAATGATTTTTTTAGACATGCATTTTTAAAAAAAAACACAATATTCCCTTACAGATAATCTATACATTATCATTCTACAAATGTTTTGAGGACAACCTATTACAATGCAAATCTTCCATATCTTGACGCAGGGAATGTAAACGTTGGGCTTGAGCCACGTCCTATGAGACAAGCGCAGTAAAGTGTAACGGCTCTTGTGGCATTCTCGTAACTCGTGCAATCCGTCGTAATTGTTCTGAATTGGTTGTTGTGCAGAGGTAGGAGCTTTTAGAAAGCCTTTTTGGGTAAGTGGGAGAACCCTTTTTTTTCTTTTTTTTTTTGGAAAGACGCAGCATCCTTTTTATTTGGTGTGATAAGATTATTAAGAACGTCGTCTTCAAGTCGTTTTGCTGACTCCAGCTAAGTATTGAAGGGATAAGCTTTGTTCCAGGGCCCAGTACCCTCTTGACGTGGAACTGGTACGCGCGTGTATGTGTGTGTACTTTACAAGCTGAGCGTTTGTACAGTACCGCACGTGTCTTGTGTGTTAAGCTCTTACAAGCCCTGTTCTTTGGCTTGGCACAACACTTGAAAACATACATATGCACAGTGTGTTTCCATTTTGGTCTAAACAGAGCAGACACGTTGCTCGCTGCTGCAGCACGACACAAAGCCACGTCAGGTCTTTGACAGCATACGTTTTCAGCAGCTGGAGATTTAACCAAAACAAGAAAGCTGGCAGACCACAAGCCTAAGGTCTGTGTATGCTAGTCTCTGACACATGTGTGTGTGTTTGTGTAGTTATACTGTGTGTAGTTTCAGGTTTTCTTTATCCCATACAAGAGGAGGCAGAATTTTGTGTAACTTTGGTTTACTGAAAACATAAATGACCATTAAAGCAACAACGCTTTTCTAGATGACACTGGCTGTGAAATGATGGGACGTAGTTTCCACAGTAACTACCTCTCTTTAAGTCACCCTAAAGCATGATATAAAAAGCTGGCTGCCTACCCAGAGCGCCATCGGTGGCGATGCCTTTTGTACGCGTTTGGAAGCTGCACAGACCCACGCGACGAGGATTTGATGAAGTTAAAGCGAATCTCACCTAGAAAAAGGTAGATGATCCTCTTCCGCAATGGCTATTACTATTTGCTTTTCCATGGTAACCAAGCCACATCATTTCATATTCACTTGAAAATGTGACTTATTTGGCTTCACTAGATATTCTTCATGTTTGGTTAGCGATGTTTTCAGTTTCGGTTTTGACGCGGCTCGGAAGAAAAAAAAAAAGCCACGGAATAAAGACATTATTTTGACAGTCCCACTTAGAACAATACATATTCACCAGGTTAGAAAAAATAAAAATAAATAAAGAAAAAACAACTATGTGTAATGCATAAGAAAAGTAAAAAAAAATAGAATAAAATAAAAATTCACAACAACACAATGTTTCTGCACTTCCATTGAATACACAAATGTTTTGGTCATGATCCACTTTTACAGTTAGCTGCTCTCTACCAGTTACAGCACAAAATGCCTGCAGTTCAAACATCACATCACCTCCTACCTATGGTATGTCTGGCAGAAAATCTCCAAAGTGGACTTTTTTTTGTTTGTTTTGTCTTTTTTTTGTATGAGTTAGCAAATTTCACATCAAAACCAGCCTTTATTTTCCCTCCATCTTCCTCATGATCATCTTTGTATAGGGCTAAATGAAACAATCCCAGAGGTTATTCCAAGGTAGTTTGCGGAACAAAAGCTTCTCTTTGTACTAGTTTAAAGTGGCAGAAGGCGGACCAAGAGGAGTTTGGTGGCTTCTGTCTATAAGCTATTGGCCATTGCTAGTGTTGGCTTTGGTTTCTAGCTGTTGCCTGTGACTGTTTGAAGGTAGACAAAGCTTTCGAACGAGGAGGTAAAAGGAGAACAGCGAGAAGAAAATTATGCAGAAATGCATTTGTTTTGGAAATGGCGCTTTTTAACAAACTTATTTCTTCCCCAACTTAATTTCTATTTTTTTTAATGTTTATTCACAAACAGATAACAGACTGGAAGCCAACTTTTTTCTTATTTTTTTTTCTCCTTTGTTTTTTTTTTGTGTTTTTTGTGTTTTTTTTATGGACAGCTGCAACAACAGTCTTGGTACCGCAGTTCTGTTACTGGTGTGATTTGGGGAATGGCATTTACAGTTGGTGGTGTCTAAAAAGAAATCATATTTGGGAAATTAACAATGGTTTTAAAAGAAAGCTGAAAATAATATACTGGGTTTCATAATAGTAGCAACATACAGGCAGTGACACAAATTTCTGAGACTACTCCTGTGCAAATGATAACAGAGCAACAACTTGAATTGAACCAGCAATTGTCTCTAGACATTAACAACTACTGTGGGTTGGATTATTCACAAACATAAAATGTCTTCCTTTTTGGCAGTATATGAGGCCGCTAACTTTCAACGGAACATGGTTTTCCCCATCCATGAGTCTATCATCCTTACACGGTATGTGGCCACGCCATCCCTAATGAAACAGATCTCAAAGAGTTCAATTTTTTTCCCAATCAGACATCTCATGCCTGTTGTGTGTTTGGGGGATCCCAAAGGGCTGCAACAAAGAGTTCCTTTGGCCCAGTCTCTATCCGGATACATGCTCAATAAATAGTCCCAGTGGTGAGAGAGACAAAGAGAGTCAGCTGTGGTTGCTTGGACTGTGGAGTGGTTTCTAGTCTTGCGGGAGGTCTGTGTGAGAGAAACAGTGCGGTTCGGTGAAAGGATATGTTGACCAAAAACTGTATCCTAGTCACTCCAGGTCTTCTGATAAGTTCCCTTCCTCCAGCTCCCGGTCCTCCTCCAGCTCTGGACTGTGATTGGCTGTCGTCACAAGCGACATCGGACAGTCGTCGTCGTCCATATTAAGTGGCTCCTCCTTTATGTGAATGGGTGGCCTATGACACAAACACATAGGCGATAAATGTTAGATTTATTCTTTGATTCAATGACAAATCCTTGCAGCACGATCACATTTAAAGGTACAGTTCATCAGTAAATGACAAGTTTTCTCAAGCGTGCAGTGCTATTTATCCATCAGGATGGTTGTGTTTGCATCTGTTGAATGTAATGAAACGAAATCACATGTTGCAGGTAAAAAGCAGGCAGAGGCTTGTGGGCCATTTAGTTTCTCTACTTTTCAACGAAGGCAGACACCTCTGCATCAGAATCTCCACAACTGGCCAACTGATACCAAAACAATGGATAAATAGCAATACAGGCCAGAGGACACATGATTTTATGGTAAACTGTAAAGTATAACATTTAAAGTAAGGGAAACCTCATTTACAAGTAAATTCTGAAGGGAACATAGTCAGGTGACTTATTACCACCATAAAGCAATTTGCAAAAGAGGTGTGGAGGAGTAATTCCCGTTACTGCATAGACTGTGTTCAGCTAACAGACAAATATTCAGTGGTATCAAAAAAACGGGCGTTACATGCATTATCTAGAAAGTAACATGTTGTTTGTGAGACACTAATTCGACATGATGCCTCACGTCTACTGTATGTAAGCGCATGAAAATTGCATGAAAAACATGGCCTCTGTAAGGCCGATAAGCTGTGATGTTCCAGACATGTTTGGCATTTAAAAGTTTACTGATGACACCAGGTTGAAATACATGAAAAAGGAAAAAAAGGGGGGGAAAAAAACAGGCCACATAATAAATAATGGAGAATTTCTCATCCCTGAGCCCCCTGGAGCAAAGGCAGAGGAGAGGCTTTTTTATCTAGTTAATAGAAAGCGCAGCCACTCGTTAATATGCAGGGGCTGTGCGTGTCGCTCCTCAAGAGGAAAAACCGGCAGCTAGGTTCTGCCATTAATCAACTTCAGCCCCGGCAGTTCGCTCGGACACCATGATACATGTTTTTAACTCTAAATGGATGAATATCTTTAGCCAGTGTCAATAAGCACTGGGCAGGAAGCAGCAATGGCGCTGCTCACAGGACGCCTTATGCTTCAGAACAACAGAGGAGTGGGCGGGGAAAAAAAAGAAGTGTCGGGCCACTAACAAGAATAATAATGCTGTCACACACAAACAAGGCATAACACGATCTGGGGCTCTAGTCAGGGAGAAGGGTTTGTGCCATGATGATAAATCTGACAAAAGCTAATTATTTTTGACACATCGGATGCATCAGAAAATCCCCCTAGACTTTGAAAGAGGAGAGCGGGGAGAGAGAGAGGGAGACTTATCAAGTGGTAGTATGTTAGGAAACCTCTCTCCTGGGTTGCCTTCATCAGTGGAAGCGGGGAGGGCAGGGGGGACTTTGAATTTGAAAAGAATTTTAAAAGGTACAGATGACTTTAATATTCAGAGCCAAATACTGTAAATTAATATTCTGATGTGGTGGGATGAGAAAGGGAGGCTGATCTTAACAGGATGCGAACGGGAGCGCATGAACATTTCTGTTTCTGTGCCTCAGGTTTACAGAAGGTGGGAGATTAGACAACAACAACTCCACGTCCTCTTACCTGCTGATGTAACAGCTAACAGCATGGAAAGACAGATTTTTTTAAAAATCAAGATATTTATTTATGTTGCTGATGGAGAGTAAAACTGGTGTTGAAAGGTGATAAAATGATGGGCTGATTGCCAGAAAGTTACAAATTTGTTGCTGAAATATTTTATGTTTTATATGAGTGCTTGGACAAAAACACTTCCTGCTTTCTGAGACACTAAAATGTGGCTGTATAAAGGGATGTTTATGTCACTATGTGAGGCTGTACCCCGCCTTTCACTCATTAGTTAAAGCTGTTCATAAACACCATGCTGTAAAAATTTAATATGTCCACTGCTGCTGATCAGTACTTTATATTTGTATACTAGCACCAGATACAAACCATGGTTCAGCTGGTGCCCACAGCGAGTGAAGCAATGCATCCCTAGTTTTGTCGAGCACAATAAAAAGTGTTTCATAAAGATTTTCATCATCTTTTAAACACCATTTCCCGAAAATGACAATGAGTCTGTACTTGAATGCATCATGTGGATCACCTGGCAGACTGGAATGTGTTCTCATGCACCTCATTAGATGTTTGTGTGGCTCCGACGATAACATTCACAGGCTTTGTGACACTTTATTAAAATATGTGGATGAGCCATTTAGTGCTTAATAGCTAGCTGCCATTATTGAGTCACTCAGCAGGACTTTTGCGATGTAATAAATACGCAGTGCTCCGAGTGTGTGTATGTGTGTGTGGGTTCTAGAGATGCCTGGCTCTCACATCAATTGGAGATTAGCACCTGCAATCATGCAGAGGTATGTCGGGACAAATGCGATCATTAGTGCATGGATCTAATGGTAGGCTGGGGGGGCAGGAGAAGTAGTGTGGTGAGGAAGATAGAGTATGAGAGGAGTGCAGGCAGCCTGGGGAAGGGAGGGAGGGTTGGTAGTGAAGGAGGGGGCAATAAAAGTTTGCAAAATTTCAGACACCAAAGAGAGTTGGGCCTCAGTGTGATGACACGTTTATTGGCTCTCATCTCAGAATCAGTTGAGTGAACAATAACTACATCACTCAGGGCTTGTTGATCTTTTGCGAGGAGGTTTGCAGATGTTTGGACTGGTGTTAAGGACACTACTACTTTTTAGCCTGTGGCTACACTGAACAAAGCCAAAGGTTTCAGTGGAAATATAAACAACAGACTTGGTTTCACCTAAAACGTTACCAGTCATTCATTTAGACATTTAAATTGAAAAAAGATGTGTTTACAGTCTTTAATCCTGTTATCAAGATTGGTGCAATTAAATATCTAACTCACTCAACGTGTACAGGGATTACCTGGCTCCAACCTAAAACATGTTTTACGAAATGAAATGATCAATACAATAAAGTTTTTAGACAGCGTGGCACTTCTGCATAAGTATTCAGAGCCAAAACTACATGATGTGCACACGCTCACACCAGTATGCACACAAACCCAGGATGGCCCGGGGCAGCCTGCTTTGCGGTTAAGTAGATATCATTAACCTTCAGACATTTAGGAGAAGAAGAGGTTTGAATGGACTTGCTTGTGCTGAGGACTCCTCTCCAGAGAAAGGCCTTCAAGGTGATGTACTATTTAGTTTAGTGCTACAAGCCACTCTATTATTTAAACACATCTTGGAAAAGCCATTCATGAAAAACACATTTCTTCCATTTTGAGGTTGTTGTGGCTTTGTAAAGGCGGGCAGGGACCGAGGGAGGGATAGACGGAGGGAGGAAGAGAAGGATGGATGGATGCGTCTAATCTTCTAATCTTGCTACCCTTGCAAGTGTCAAGGCTAGTGCGGCCAGAGAAAAGAGAATGCAAGAAAAAGGAAGTGCTGTCCTTTTACTAAAAATTAAATGAGCTGAGGGAGTGGTAACACTGGATTCTGTCTGGAGCTGGGCAGATTTGCTCCACTTATTACCCCCTTTCAAAGAGGGGTAAACATGTCCAAACAGATTAATGTATAGACGTCTGGTACTAAGGACTAACCAAACACTCCTCTGTTCTCTCTGATACACTTAGTCACATGAAGCAGAAGTGCATCTTTTATCCATTAAAGAAGTGACTAAGCTGATAGGTTTCCAACATGGCCTTTGATGGAGAGTGGACGAGAATCATATAAGAATCATTTCTTTGTGTTTGTTTCCGTGTGTGCTTCATTTTTCCACAGCGAGTGCTTACGCAGATAGTTCTTTGTGACATCAGCAGCCCAGACATTCCTAAAAGTCACATGAAATCAATTTTTAAAATCACTCTCACTCTCTCTCACACTCGCTTTCTCTTAGCCACGTTAAATGAGGGATGAGGAAGGGAGAGATTTTTAAAGTAATTAATGCTACACTTGCTAAATATTAATAGGCACAGTCTTGCATAAAATACAGCAGCTAAACCCCTATAATGCAGACGGTGGTGTAATTAAAGACAAATGTGTAATAGAGCCTATTTATAGACTAACTGTTGGCCAAGCGTCCGCTTCACCTCAGGTATAAGCACAAAGACAATCAAATTACAGCAGAAGATAAAGGATGAGAAAAAGTCTGCTTATGATATCGTACGTGCTGGAAATTGAACCCTGCCCTTGGGTCAGAGAAAACTGAAATAAATACTGATACAGAGGGTTAAATGTCAGGCAATTAAACTAACAAAGGAATTCAACGTAGGCGTACAAAGGGGAGGGGTCAATGTGTGCTTGCATACTTAGATAAGCACTCTTAAAAATGTGTGAGGTGTAAATTAGTGCATACCCACCGCATTTAACATTATGAAGCATGAAATAGGAACTCTGATCCATCGTGTGCATGCTGCAACATCATAGGTATGCTGTAATGGTTGTCATTTAAATCCACACAGCAGCTGTTATGGGCTGAGTAAAGGGCAGTATAAGCACCGGCAGCTTTTAATGAGATCGACTGGGGGTGAATTGTAGTTTGTGTTTTAAAAAGCTTTTAGGTTTTCTAAAAAGAATCTTTGACAATGTCTTAAGATCAGTGTTTAATCTGAGAAAAGTGCAGATGATGTGCACAAATTTGAGTCCTTAGAGGTCTAAGTAGCCCCAAGAGTTAAATTACTTGCAGGTATATTTTCTTCTATGTTCAGAAGCTTACATGTGTACTGGAGGGGAGTATCTGGGGCTGCTGTGTCCGTTGGTGTCCAGGTGGTCGACTGAACCGTTGAGGTCCTCGTGGGCTGACTGCAGCAGCGTGGGGGGGCTGCCGCTCAGCGTAACTGGGGGACTAACACCCAGCAACCCCGGTGGGCTCCCTCCCAACTGACCAGGCGGACTTCCTGCGGTCAGTCCGGACGGGTCTCCGCCGAGGAGGCCGTGGCAGGTGCCTCCCATTGGGCCTGTGGCACCACTGCCCATGAGCCCCGGGGTTCCCAGCAAAGGCAAGGAGGTCTCTGCTAGGGCAGCCTGTGGGAGGAAGAGACAAGGAAGGAATATTAGGAATTAGAACTTGAATAGAACAGTGAGAGACAGGTCCAGGAACACTGAATAACTGGGTGCATAAGAGGGAGTAATCATTTACTGTCACACAGTTGTTTTGGTGGTTTAGAAGCAGTAAGAAGAGTGAATATTATGATTTAACACAGTAATTATTTAAAGACCGTGGCTCAGTGTTGTTCAGCTGGAAACTATTTTTCCCCATGTGACACTTTCCTGACAACTACTTCCCCTCACCTGCCATTCCTGTGCCCTTGTGTGGTGTGGCTATTAAAAAAAAAGTCCCCCCAAAACTTTACCTCCAAATAATAAAAACTCTTGACACTTTTGCCTGCTGAGCATTAAAGTTATATACGGTGATTAAATTTTTAAAGTTTTTGCCATGAGCACCTCGCCAGCGTACACTATGAAGGCAAATCATTTATGACAGCTTAGATAAATATTAATGCACATGCCCTTGCATTTGCACATGCCGCTATCAATCTAGGGTGGCTGCCACTGCTGAAAGAAGGGAAAAAGAAGGGAATCAAGGAGCGAGAGTTGCTCCTTGATTCAACCACAGGGTGGCCTTCTCTGTCTGATGGCAGACCGGAAGAGAGAAGAGTGAGTGGAGAGGTGCAGAAATTCACAAGCAAGAAACAAGGTGGTAATTCAAGTTAGAAAAAGAAAAAAACTTGCTCCCTCTTATGCAAAGTGGAAGTATGAATATGGAGTTCTATTGTGCACATTAACTGCAATCATTCAGTCACTCAGGCAGTGGTCCTGTCTGTCAATCACGTAACACCCGCAGCCAGCTCAAGGTTTTGGTCCATACCTGTAAGCTGGCATTTAGTGCAGTTCCATAGCCAAGACTGGAGGGCAGATTCTTGACAAGTGATGGGCTTCTGCATACAAAAAAGTAAGCAAAACAAACAACAACAAATGAGTCAATCAGTTCATAACATAATGTGTAATGTGATGCTAATAAGAGAGTGCAGAGTGTATTTAACAGCGTTTCCACTGATCCTTTTACCGATCTGGATCTATGAGTCGGCAGAGCACCTACCCCGTGATCTTCTGCGACCTGCGTTTCTGGTACTCCACCTCATCTACTGTCCACACTGCCCCCTTCACATTCTCCACGCGCACAAAGCACTTGTGCAGACTGAGGTTGTGGCGGACAGCATTCTGGAGGCAGAGAGAAATGACGCACAGGTCAGAGGGATGAGGTAAAAAAAAACGAGTCATGTTCACTCATTATCCATCAAGAAAAAAAATGAAGACGAGGAAGGCTTCAAAATTGATTTTTTTTCCTGCATTTTGAAGAAATTCTTAACATTCACGCACCATTGATTTAATTAGTAAAAAATTGAGTGAGAGCGAATGCTCTTACAAGTCCTGCACACAGTACATATCAATCAGAGTAAGTAGGCTAAAAGGAGGTAATCAGCATAGCGAATGGCTTATGGTGGTGACAGAAGTGGTAATGCCGGCCTTGATAATGTGATGTCAGTAACCCTTCCTGCTCCAGAAAAGCATTGCTCTTAATGGACACATCGCTTAAAAGATGACAGTATTGGAAGGGGAAGAAAAAAAAAGTCAGTCGTCAGGAGGCCCCTGTGTCTGTGTGTTAGAGACAGTGTGTTCCTGCAGAAGTCAGGGCATTAAGCTGAACTGTATCTGACATCTATATGTCTAAATACTCTGGTAAAATGACACAATCATCTCTCAATATTATTATCAAAGCTGCTGTTGAATTAAAAAGAAAACAATAAGGCGTTTTCATTAATTACTAAATAAGAAATTGCTAGAGAAAGAAGCACTCTTCTATTAATATGACAATACGTCCATAATTAAAACATGCATCAGACTCTACAAATAATAACCTTGGCTTTAATATCCCTGCCTCTCATATTTATCATCTCCCTTAGCTTGGTGTGTACTGCTCAAGAAAAAGGGATTCAGAAAAAAAAAGAGAAAAAAACCTCATAAGCAGATCTCGCATCTGACCTGAAAATCCCAGGATTTGATTGATCTTAATGCCCATGGCTCTGAATATGATAATTTTAATATTAATGAGCAAATGAGCAGTTTTATTATGCATGCTATATAGTTAGAACTAATAAGCTTCTGGGTGAGAGAAAAGAGAGAGAAAGGAAAAGTGGGGTGTGGGGTGCAGATCCCTCTTTTGAGCTTATGAGACCAAGCTGAGATATTAAACTACCTTTCATTTCTCTCCTTTCTTCTCCTCCTCTTTTTTAAAACAAATTCTCTTCATTAATCAAATGACAGGCCCATCGCTGATCATCCCCCTAATGCTTACAAAGGGAAACGCACTGCTGTAGATGTAAATAGATTGCATTGGCTTTTGTGCAGGGTGGGGCAGATTAGGATATTTTACTAAAAAAGGAGCAGGAAAGATTTGAAACTGTTCAGATGCTGGTGGTGATGGTGATGTTGGTGGCAGCGGTGTTGTTTGGTGCCAGTGAGAACATATCGTAACATCAGTACGCAGCAAAACACGGAGCGCGCTGTACAAACTGGAAAAGGGCACCCATCTTACTACGTGTCCTCTTGTATTGGTGATCACACACCCATGTGCTCATTTGCATCCCAAATCCAAATTAATTCACTTTGCTAAATCTAGTGCTGCGACGCGCCTCGCATGCTGATGAGCGGCTGGTTGAGTTTTCCCTCCAGTCCTCTGTGCAGCCACAAAGGCTAAAGGGAGCTAACAAATGACATACAGGGGCCAAGGATAAATAACAAAAAAAAAGAAAGCAATGAAGACAGTGGTGCTTAAATGGGGCTTTCTTTATCAGCAGACAGGCACACTTCTGCTTAAAACATGTGCTGCAGGAAAAATATTTTTCACCATCTTTGTGTTGGGGAGACAGGACAATAAAGTTGTAGGGACAGATATACAAATGGGCCCTTTTGTGTGGGTAAATAAAGAGTGCTCCCTCCATGACAGGCCAGTTCTCACTTTGCCCCCCTTGCTTTAGTTCCACACTCTTAACCCCTCTCACAGGCACAATGTATGTGCTCACGTGTACATTGAGTTCCTGTGTGCATGCATCTCTGGCCTCCGCACAGTGGAGAACTGGTTAACAGGCAAACAGCCATCTTTCTTCCTAATTAACCAATGATATGCAAGAGAAGGTGGTTTTCGGGACTAGGAGGAGGGGTGTATCTCTTAACAAAAGGTGCTGATGATGGAGTGGCTGCTGTATAATTAGTGCGTCAGAGCCCTCTCCTCTCCACGCCAAGCCTCCGCTATTAATTGCACCGAATTAGAAAACGATATCTGAGGGGAGAATAATTCTTTCGCCTGTCATTTCTAAACAGAAAAGGCAGAACGGTGGAAAAATAAATAAGAGGAAGAAAAGGGCTCCATTCAAGAGAGAGGTTGGAAGGAAAGGGGAGAGGAGTGCTAATCGCTCTGTGCTGAGTAAATATATGCTTTCTTAAGGTTTTGTGTTTGACTTGAGCGGGTGGAAGGAGCAGGCTTTGCTATGAGGGGAGTGAAAGTGCACGGGAGGGTGAAGAGGGCTGCTTGAGGGGGGGGGGGTTCATGAAGGTTACCTTCCAAGTTGCAGCGTTGCGTCTGAAGTAAGCGAACGTGCGCGTGAACCAGCTGTAGATTTCATTAAGTGTTAACTGCATGTCAGCAGAGTCCATGATAGCCTGAAATGAGATGACATCAAATAACGGTTGACTAACGAGACCAGGTAACTGACACGCATACAACAACAGACAGAGAGGAGAGAAGGAGAGCTGCCACGATTCATGCAGCAATTAATTTTAATCTAATCAGGCAAAGTTAATTTATTTCCCACTCACCTGTCTTATGAGGGTTGCATAAGTAAATGGCGGTCTGACATCTGCGTTCTTATAAAACTCGTAGTTTGGGGCAATCTCTGGAAAAATAAATACTGTGTCACCACCTGAAATAATTGGTACATTTTATTCCTTTAGGTATTGAATTTACTCAAGGTTACATCAAATTAAAATGGGGTGGGGTAAGGATTGGGGGGGAGATGGGGATGGAGGGGGGTTGACAGAGAAAGGGGGCACATCAAATCAACATTTTCCATGTCTAACAAAATGCATTTTTAATTAATCTCTCTCATGAGAGATCTTAAACACTAATACATCCCATAAAATGAGATCCGTGTAGTTAGTTAGGCTCAAGTTGAATAATTTATGTTGCTCCATACTAAACACAGAGAGTAAATATAAACATCAAAAGATGTCCCGTTTAAAATGCAAAGCTTAACACATTCAATGTCTTAATGTAATAAATATTGTATTTTTTTTCCCACCATTATTTGAACTTAATTAACATTCATGTAATATTTATGCACAGAGGAAGTTCTTGTCTATTTACATATAGAGTGATTAAACACACGCTTGCTTTTATAAACCCACCACCAGACAGCTCACACTGGTAAGACCAACAAGCCTCTGCGGTTTGTGGTTATGCGTTTATGTCAGTTGTGTGTGTGTGTGTGTGTGTTCACTTTCATGTCTGTGTGTGTGCTAAACTGCTAGAATATGATTAGTTAAAATTACTATTAATAGTCCAGGGCTCCGGGTACTGAACATAATTTTTTCATTAGATAAAGAAACAGAAACGTACCCTAAACTAGAAGAGTGGCATTCTAGTTTATGTCAAATAACTAATATATAAATATATATATGAATGAGAATAAGCCACTTCATGTTAAATTCAATCAGGAAGTGAATTTTCCAGTAACTGAAAGTATTCTGATATCTGTGTTAGGTGCTGCGCTGAGTAGTTGGTCCTACCTGACGACAAAGGCATGGAATATTTGTCCGAGTGGCGTCTGCGCATGGCTCCCATGCTGGGGACGTTTGCTCCTCCCAGCACCGATGGCACGTGGGGCATTGCAGCCATGGGTGTGATAGGTGCTGTGGGCGTGGTCGGTGTCTGAGGTAAGTTGGGGGGTGACGCTGAGGGCAGGTTCTTGGACATGGTGACGCTGGACACCAAGTTGAGCTGCGATGGAGGAAGACAGAATGCGATTGGTGGAGAGCGTGAAAGAGACAGAAACAACTTGGGGGAGGGGGGTAAGAGGGGGAAGTAGGAGGAGGAAGGCATTATTTTGTGGTTTCTCTGACAGAGCAGAGTGTCTGCTCTCCTCCTCTCTAACACAGCTGTGTTTCCACTAACAAGGCTCGTGGAGAGGAGCCAGCCCATCTCCACTAATTACAACCACCAAATTGTATCATAAGAATTCTAATTAGAGCACGCTGTTCAAGATTATCCAACGATCAGCCTCCGTGTTATCCTGGCCCCATCTCTCTTTATCTCTCTATTTATCACACCCTCCCTCTCTCATTTCCTCCCTCCCTTTCCATCTACCCCACTGCAGCCACCCATAATTCTTATGCACTGAGGAAATGAGCATATCAAAACTCTTTTTCTACACTGTTGGAGTGCTTGTGCCAACATGGGCTGTCTGACCCTAGTCTCTAACCACAACTTTTCTTACAACAGATTTGAGCTATGTCACAAAAGGGGAAGGCTTTCCTGGATAGTTTTAGTTGACGGGGTGATTGGAAAGCAGGGAGAAGATGGGTTCACGTTCTCAGCCTTTGTGAACAGGTTGCAAACTCTACTATCTGATCAACAGGCCCACTGGATACAGTCAAACTGTATCCAGTGATTTTGTAATTGTATTCTACCAACTACTTCTCACTTTTTGTGTTTAATGGGACTGTTTCATACTCAACTCTGATTTGTCAATACTAGACTGACCAAAATAATGTAACCAAAAAGGTTCGAGTGTAAAAAATCTCTCCTGTCACTTTTAGATTCTATATATTTAAATGAAGACACTATGAGCAAATCAAAGCAACTCCGTGGACAAAGTATGCTATGCACAGGGTCAAACTGCAACTAATTATGTTGCTTTTAACTAAAACTGTCTGCATTTGTACATCTCAACACTGGGTGGTGCATATGTCATTAAACAACTGCTACAGTAACTCATTACATTATGTTTAGTTTGAACTGGTCTGCAATTTGTTAGTGAGAAGAATTCAGGACGGGCGTGCTCAAAGTCTGAAACAAAAACAGTAACAGTACTGTAACAAAGTAGTCGCTAGACTATAAAACTATCTTCATGGCCAGGCTTGACACACTATCAGTGCGCCTTGAGTGTGAGAGAGGTATATGACTCAGTGCCAGTGTAGATTCCTAATGAAGAATCATAAAGCAAGTATCTTTTTCCCCCCTACAAAAAAGCCTAGCCTGATAGTCCGAGTTTCAGTCTAATCTAAATTGCTCTGTGGGTGGACAGTCAATCACAGAAATTCAACCCAACAACACAACTGAAAGCAAGTATTCCTCCAGGAAAGATTACAAATGTAATAGATTCTTTGTCCCTAATTCAGTGTGACTTTCAGTACATGAGGAAGTATAGGAAGTGGGACTTTGAGTTCTTTCTTTGCGTGAGCATACAAAAGACACTTAAATGAATTTACACGGACAGTGACGGCCACTCCAGACACATGTGCACTTGGCGACTTTCTCTCCTTCCCTCCTTTGACATTAGAGGCGAGGAGAGCGCTGCTTACCTCTGGCTCTGCTGCCAGCTCTGCTCGCTAATCGTCCAGCTTTTCCACCACTTTTGCATTTCCTTCCCAAATCTCATGTGAGAGGCTCTAACCGACTGGAAAATTCCTAACTGACCTTTTAGTCTCTGCTCTAATTTAGTCGGAATGGTAATGACATCGTTACATATTCAAACCAAATTGCCTTAATTGTGAGTCTACAAGTGGAATGCATCCATTGCGAGAGTTTGAATTAAAAGTGACTTGAAAGATGGAAGGGAATGAGGGCGCCGAAGGCACTGAGAGATGGAGGAGCAAGGCTGAGGAGAAGGTACCGGCGGTCATTTGTGGCATGTGTTGATAAATACGATAAAATGTCAAGTTTGAGACACTCCGGTGGATGTAGTGGTTTTCACATGATAATTATATGCCCACTTAATGAGCTGCTGTAGTGATGGGCTGGGACAAGGGATGAGTACGGGGAATGAGAAAGAAACTTTAGAGGTTATGGAAATAATGTACATATTACCTGTTTTAATAGATCGGATTAAGTGTGTACAGCTACTACTAATATTATCTACTTTTTTTTTTTTTTAAAGCGTGTACCTGGTAATGTTTTAAATATCACTTTATCTGAACACAAACCATTAATTACACTCCAAGTGCTCCCTGTTGTGTCTTTCACTGTTAAGCACTGTTTTACTATTTTTTTGACAGACTCACACTGCACAAACACACAACTGACGCCTTCAATAAAAATAGCAATTCATTTCCTTGCCAGCTATGCCGTCATCAAAGTATGCAATGTGCAAATTTGTGTGTGATTTAAAATGTTTCATGTTGTTTACTCCGTGCATCCTGTTACATACATGCTAACTAGACCCTGAATTGTGAAAAACTTGATGTATTTTTTTTTAAACAGGGTATCTGACAAACACTCACGTTCTGTATGGCAGAAAAAGAGCACTAGACATGCAAACTAGATTCTAAATAAATGCCCTTGTATATGAATATTGGGATGTATTGTATATTTATAATGTTAAAACATAAACATTGCAAACTCCTTGCCTTCGAGCCTTAGTGGCGTAGAGTTCCATTTTTACAAAGTGGAAGTGATTACAGCGAAACAGAAGAAGTGAGCACTTTGTTACCTCTCGCTCATTTGAATACACAAGGTTGGGAGAAAGAGAAATGCTAACTTTGACTCGCATCCATCTACGGCATGGCCAAAAGGTAGCATTTAATGAAGTAGAATAGGGTCATATTGGAGACAGTGAATCAGTGTCTTGTATTCATCTGGCATTAGTTAGCCACGGGCTTCACTAATGAAAAAATAGGACTCACTCTCAGCCCTGATAGGCCACCGTGGACTGCTCATTTTTATCAAACTGTGGGGTCGATTTTCTGTCTTGCATCTGCAGTTCTACTGGGTGCAAACTCGAGGTGCCATTGCAAACCGGCCAGTCACTCTCTCTTTTGTCCCATCTACTAGCTTTTGCAACAGAAACACGCCTGTGCATGTTATTCCCTGCAACAAATCTCCATATTACCTCCCCTTAAAAAACCCGGGGAATCCTCAAAACTGAGAACTTAACTGTTCGTTTAGGAATTGTGTCTGAATTGCCCCCACCATCAAATGCAATTAGCTGCTCTTTCATGTGTGCTTTATGTAATGCAATACTTCATTAGCATCATTCATTCATATTCAGGCATGGATTATAGGCTGCAAATTCTTTATTGGACGAGATGGAACCAAGCTGCTGGAGTTTTGAAGATTAAAAAAAAAACTACAGAGAGGGAGAGGAAGAGAGACAGAGAGAGATTGAATAATAAAAAGGGAGTTTGATTCCTGATGGAATTATGGGATAATTATGCTATCTTGTGATTATCTACATTCTATGATGAGAGGTGATGAGGAAAATTATTCTATTGAAAATAGGCACTTACTAAGCAGCAGAAACACGCTAACAATGTTTTGCTCTCAAATATTTCAAAACGCCTGAAATCGGAAGGAAATAATGTTTGCAAAAATGTATCATCTTAATATCAAATTCAAACACTGGTTAGGAGAGATGCATTTATTATCATTCAATCTAAAAGTAAAAGGCGGGAGAAAGTAAATCCAGAATGGCATCATTTGCCTCCTTCGGTGACCCCGTTTACAATTTGGGATTTTCTTTTTTTTGTAACCAATTTCAGCTTCGCTGTGGGTATTTATGTCAACACCACATCATCTTCAGCACTCAACTGTAATTTTCAGGTGTTTGTTGTTAAAATGACACGTCTTCTCCTCTCCCATTTCACTTTTGAGTGCCGCCGCAAGCCACTGAGCCAAACAGTCATCAGCAGCCAACAGGTTGTTTTGGCTATTATATCTATCACAAAGAAATGACCCTGCGTTTTAGCCAAGGACTCCACCGCTCCGCCATCTAATACACTTCCAAACTCCATTGTCCTCTCGCGGTGCACAATAACCGATAAGAAGCAGATGTAACTCTGTATTACAAATCCCATTCCTCCCCCTCCCCTCCTTTCATCTTCTGTCACTCACTCGCACAACTGCTGCACGGTTAAACTGTTCATTTTCTGCGTTCATGGCCGAGCCTGTTTACAGTATCCAGAGCAATATGCACTCACTGGTTTGGGAGATGACTTGGGTTCTGAGGGCCGCATGTGCAAGTGGGTCATCATCGCCTGAAGACGCTCACGTTCTTTAGAAAGCTGTTAAGAGAAGAAGAGAGTACATTAGAGGAGGGAATACACAGAAGAATGAAAATAAACAAAGGTGAGACACGAGACTTGTCTGGTAGAGAGAAAAAGAACAGAAAAGAAAAAGAGGAGATGAATAAAAAGAAAGCACGAAAGGTAAAAGAAGTAGAAAACGAGGGGCTGGGGGAGAAGGTGCAGACAGGTCAGGCAAAACAAATAGCATTTCATCTTTTTGTCAATAGCAGAATTTAGGTCAGAGAGGCTCTGACAGTAACAAGCTGGTGAGGCCATAAATTAGGTGGTCCTGAGTGTCTGCTCAAAGTCCTGTGGACACTGTTAGGGGGATGGAGCGCAGCCAGCAGCTGCTGAGAGGTGAAGAGGTCTTCCAAACAGGGTGCCAGGCGGCCCCGCCTCCCCGGTCCAGTTAGTTGCTCCAGCCATTGCCTATCATCAATCTAATTCACAAGGAGTGACAGGGACTGGACCATGTGAAAGCCTGAACCCTCTCACGCCCTTAATACATACACACACGGATCAAACACGGAGAGAAACAGACAAGCAAGTAGGTGTGCACGCATACACAGACGCTGGGCCTCATTACTAGTGACGGCTCTCAAGGAAAAAAAAAAGAGAAGGAGTGATGGTGGGAGTCAGGAATGAAAGAGAAGACAAAGAAGACAAGAGACAGGACAGGCAACACAAGTGTATCACTGTAATTGGTCACACTGTAAAGAGCAAGCTTCAGTAGCTTGGACAGAAAATGAATACATATTTGATAAACAGCTTAGATCTTTTTTTTTCTATTTTGCACAATTTATTTACTTAAAAAAAACAATTTATCAAACCAGAAAGGATGGGGAGATGCTTGTGTTTAAGCAGGCCCAGACTGGGTGAGGGGGTTAGAATTTACACTGTATACCCTCAATTGTTTTTTTTTTTAGCACAAAGGAGCTGATTAATAAAGCTAACTTCATTCGCTGGGGAGAACTGCTCAAGTCTTAACGAACCACCATAAGGACTGGTTGTACCTAGCAGACTGTTTCAGCTGGCACTGAGTTTGTACCCAGTTTGAAATATTTGTTTCTAAAGGAAAAGCAGCGCTTGTTGGCAGTGCTGAGTAATAATGTCGCTCAATCAGCGCTCTCATTATCTAGCCAGCATGACTTCTTAATAAGGTCACGCTCCACCTACTGAAAATAGTTCCCTCCTTTTGAGCTTTCTTCAGGTGCAAAGTGCAGTTAATTAACACAGCAGACTAGGAGAGATGCGTTTGCTATAAATTGGAAAGAAAAAGAGGAGGAAAAAAAAGAAAGGAAGAGAAAATAAAGCATACGCTTAATTCAATTAAAACAGTCATAATGACTTTGGCTGTAAGGCCCGAGGATTCCTTTGTTTAGTGGCTTTGTTGAATTCAGCAGGTCCTGCTTGTCTGGAAGTATTAAGCAGACCACAATATGGCCTTCCTCCCGCACACGCAACTTTCAGAACATAAAGTTTTGAATGGCTGATTCACGAGTTAAGTTCAGTATTGTAAAATATAACAATATGTGAGACTTCTTCCCCCCGTTTTTTATCCTTTATTATCAGAAAGAAAACATACCTGTATTTCGAGCTGCTGTACGACCTGCATCTGGACTCTACACTGAGCCGTGCTCCGATCGTCGAGGGCGTGCTCGCTGTTTAGGTGCCTGGCGGTGGAAGAGAAGAGATGACAAGCCAACTTTAAAATCCATACAATATTTCAAGCCGGTAGAAGGCAGCAAATAAAATTCATTTTCACCATGATCAAAATTTCAGAGGATGATAATTACAGTATCAACTTCAGCACTGTTTTATTTAGATGATAATATTTCTATACTGGGATAATTATCTATAGGATCCCGTACAGGCCCATTGTTCCACTCTGAAATTAGGTAATTAGAAGTAACATGACGGTGTGTGGTGCCATGTTTAACATGACAATAGGCCTGCGCCAGTTTAGATGGCTAACTTCAGTGCCACCCCGAGCGCCGCTTTCTACAGAGAATAAAAGATGCTGGGCCAGCAGAATAGCTTTGTCTCCTTCGTTTACCGAAAACAATACTCACGATTTAACACCAGCAACATTTGACACACAAAAGCGGCTCTTTGCTTGAAGGTGCATTATCCAGCAGCAGACATATTAAATGTATCTGGTGTGTTCGCCTCATTAAAAGAAAAAAAGGCAGCCAGACAGCCATAACAGTCAATGAGGGTTTTTGTCTTGATTGGATTTCGTCTGTAGGACACAAAAGCTCCACCATTAGGATAGACCTTTATTCTTGGTAAAGCGCACATATGCAGACACACACGCACACACACTCAGAGAAACACCAATATGGGGCAAAACGGGGGTTTCTAAAGTGTTGTGATGCTGGGTAATGAGCCTCTATCTAAATGATCATTGGTGACAAACTCACAAAGCAAGCTTTGAGGAGACATGCTTATGAAATGCCAGAGCTGCCACTTTATCTCCAGTAATTATAGGTTAGCTTGCAGACCCTTCAATGATCATTTACAGCTCTGCCTCCAGTGCATTAGAGGGAGTACAAAATCTCTCTCGCTGGCTTTCACTTTATCTAAGAACACACACGCTTGCTTACATTATCATGAGCTTGCACAAACACTGATTGGCACATATATAAAAAAAAAAAGATACACAAATACACAGA
This sequence comes from Oreochromis aureus, assembly GCF_013358895.1. Classification (NCBI taxonomy): domain Eukaryota; kingdom Metazoa; phylum Chordata; class Actinopteri; order Cichliformes; family Cichlidae; genus Oreochromis; species Oreochromis aureus. The sequence goes on along the minus strand of NC_052958.1, from coordinate 7,957,665 downwards.
AATAAACCCTCTCCCCCCACAAACCCCGTATTCCTTTATTTTCTTCCAAAAGCCTCACTTCTTGTTTATCTGCAACGTGCAAAACAAGCCAACTCACTGAGCTGGTTCCTCCCGACCTGCCAATCAAAACCTGAATAGAACATTTGTAATCACAATAGCTCTGTACCTTTCAATTAGCCTGCGCACATTTAAAACCATTCCATCCTGTCCCTGCTTATACTTTTATAACCATTTCAGGTCTAATGCTCAGAAATTTTTCATTATAAATCAAAAATGAGGTAACATTAAAAAAAAAAGTGGGGGCGCGGGGAGGGATGGATGAGGGATAGCAGCAGAAAGGGAAGGGACGAACTGGTGGATTTCCTCAGCCCTGTGCCTAATTGCTGTTTCAGAATGCGCATGCAAAAAGGGGGCATTTCATTAATCATTTAATCACGTCCCTCGCAGGATGAGGGAACTAATGTTGCAAATACCCTTTTCATTTCACTGCCCATAATGCTATCTTATGCACTTGATGTATGGCGTGTGTCATGAATTACAGCTGCTTCAAAAGCACAGAGCAGGCTGCTCGCTGTCCCTGAAGATACCGCTTTACAAAAAAAAAAAAAAAAAAGACAGAGAGAAAGCGAAAGGGGGAAATCTTTATTAAGCTTGCCTCTCATCAACAAGAAGCTTGTTTATCTAATATTTTGCACGTGTTTGTGTTTGGTGGCCTTGTGAAAGTCCTCCAGACAGTTGCAGCTTGCTGCATATGCTCATCCTACTGCTGGCCAGTTAGCAAGACAATTACAGGAAGATTACTACATGCATTTATGAAATATTCAAATGGCTGTATGTCCTACTGTGCATTAATAATGCCACACAAAGACAGAAAGGAAGGGCGGGGGCAGACAGGAAGAATTAATGAAAGAACGCTGTATTTACTGAAATGTGGAAAAATAGATGACTGTGTTTCTGAACTATGAACTTGTCTTGTCTTCTTTGATTAAACAGAAATCTCTTTATTAATCTTATGTCTCATTTTATTTCATTATTCCTGAGTTGTTAACTGACTTTGGCTGCCTCACTTGTAACCAAATTGAAGCATTTTCATGGAATTGTAAATTTTGAGGGGAAATAAGAGAATTGATCTAAAATGTAGCATTCAGATGAAACTACTCACACTTTGAGATAAAGAATACGAGCCTTACTGTCCATGAGCCATTCTAGAGAAACACCGATTTCTGAGGATTACCCGTGTGATGAAAGGAATGTAAGAGCAGTGTAGAGAACAGTGTTGCAGAGTGAAATATGTAGCCAAGGTAGCGAAATCAAAGCAAATAAAGAGATAAAGGGACTGATAAACACAGACTGTGGGAGGAGTGATGCACAGCTGTTTTTAACTCTCACATAAAGACTCATTTTTATTGGAGTCTGCAGTTTCTCTTTTCTCTAAAAGAGAGGGGAACAAAACATCTCAAAGGTTTTTCCCAGTAGCTGGGTACATGAATATGTATAAGCCATCAGTGTCCACTAAGGGCCTGATAATAAATCTGCTCAAGTCCAGAATATATGGATGATACACTTTTGCTAATTGACTGTGTGTATTATCAGGGGCTCAGCACAGAAAGTTGGCTTCCATAACTGTACACAAATTGAGAAAACCTGATATCCACAGCATGCATATTTACACACACACTCTCTCACACTGTCACCTTGGTGTCGGTGCCTCCCTTTTAAAGGTCTTGTCACGGTGCAGCAGACATGTGGAGTGGTAAAAGCAAGCTTACCTATCTAAAGGGGCCGGGGGGCCTGCCTGACTGAGGTGTCTGCCTCTACAGTGTGTGTATGTGCACATTATATAGAGACAAAGACACTTGCCTGATGCCTTGTGGGTTTAATTAGTAGCGGGTTACAGACACTAGGTTAGCGGCTGAGCTCACCATTTTAACATGGAGCCTGCCTTCCTGCCAGTAATAGGGAGAGCAGAATGGTGACGGAGAGTGTAACAGTTAACTGTGTGTGAGTGAGAACAAGTATCCATTTGCAGGTACATTACTGAGGGGGAAAAAAGCCAAAGTAGGCGGGACAAGACGTGCATGTACAGGAGAAGAACACATTTGAAGTGTTCAAGCTTTGTTTTTTTAAAGCGCTATAAAAATCTGCAGTAAGCTGGAGGCATTTATTGTACTGACAAATTATACAAATAAAACATCCACATTTACAGGTATTAATTGCATTTTCTGTCTCTTCTGTTTACCAAAAAGGCTCCCACCAAAATAGCTCTGGCACGCAACCTAAAAGCATGAATGTTTCTTTCTCTGTCTTTCTCATGTAACTAACACAAACACACCCACAAAGCAGCAACACCCACCACTCGGAAAAACATTCCCAGCAATATTATTTCATTTTGAACTTCACAGAGCTAATTCAGGGTGCCAGCCACCTCGCGGCTACCTTTTCCAGGTGAGAACACTTAAAAGCGCACTGAAGAGCTATTAAATGCTGATCTTGACAAGTTTCTTCATGGAACAAAACAATAGATGACTAAACGTGTCACCGCCGCTGAGCCGAGCTCCTACAGCGAGCTACGAGACGGCAGCTTGACTCGGGTCCCCTCTCCCCCCTCCACCCCACCTCCCTGCATACATAACCCACACCCAAGTACCAACATCTAAACTGTCATCTAAATCTGACACCCACTTTATGTAACCCCGTTTAAACTGCACTTGTGTGTGAGTGCATCTGTGCGTCAGTGTGTGTGTCGTCGACTGGCATCTCCGGAAACATGAAAGGACTCCCTCTGACACCTACAATCACTGCTCCGAGGCACGCCACCAAGCAGCCATCTTTGTTCTGATGACGAGTCTGCCTTCTTTGTTGGTGTCTGTTTTCATGTTCTGGCTGGGTTACAGTATAGAGCCAGCCTCTGACTTGCAGTGGTGTGTGTGTGTGTGTGTGTGTTTTCTGTTTTGTAGCAGCCAATGTTCTGGCAAGTGTTCTTACAAAACCGTCTGCCAACCTGTGCACCCGCTTTCAAGTATGAAATCTACCCATTTTCCCTCTGTCTGTCTGTCGAGCTCTCTCAGTTTGTCTTTACAGCCATGCATCCTTTTGCATTGACTTACCAGCTTATTCGCAGGCACATGGCTTTACACACACTGCATCTATGCCCCTCACCTAAATAACCAGCTAAGCCACCTAGACACAGTATCCTTACAGCACACAGACTTACGTGTGTTTGAGCGTGAAAGGAGCATACAGTGCCAAGAAATAGACTGATGTCTTCTTTAAGTAAGTGTACTAAGGTGATAGGACAAGATATCAGAAAACCTGCTAATCTGATAGAGACTTGCCTCATCACGCACACATCTGTTCTCAAGCTGCAAGGCAAACTGTTCTACCTGGACTGCAGTACATATATTCCAGGCTGGACAATGGATTGTACACATGCAACTGGCTTTTCATAAGCATGACTGGATGATGCTTATATCTATGCCATGCTCACTCTAGAGCACTGGTATTGGCATTGACATGTATGCGGCACATTTTCCACAGGGGATTAGCAAACACACTTGTCAGACTATGATTCATTTAACTCCACTGCCGTCAATAATAGGGCCTTTAAGTGATTTTATGCCTTGGCAGTGTGTGAAAATGGAGCCTAATGTACTGCCTGCCTCTGTCTTTGAAAGACAGGTAAACACCATGTTTATTAGTGTCATTTCATTTTACAGATACACCTTTTAGCTTTAATTCACAAGCCGGCATTGAATTAGCAAAGCCTGACCTAAATATGACCGTTTTATAAAGGCTTTTGCAACTTTACAGCCACTACAGTAGAAAAATGCATAATTTGGAAAATAAGCCAGAACAATGTCCTGATTTCAAGAGTTTGTGCGAATTCACATGGACATTTACAGCCCATGAAAAACACTCACCAGATCGTTATTTCACAGTTAATTACAAATCTAATTAGAATATTCAAATTAAAGCTTTCCCCTTTCTTTTCTTCTCTGTGTGAGAGCAGGGAGCCGGGGAAAGAGTGAGTGAGAGAGAGGCAGAGGGAGACTCTCAGTGAGTGGCAATGTGATAACCTGTAATCGGTAGTGCTGCAAACACCTTCTTCCTTTGATGTCCCCCCACTAACATCCTGGCAACAAAGCCGGCCAATTACAAATGAGCTAATTAACTAAATTGTTGATGGAGCATGAAGAGTCCATTCGCTCTGGCGCCTGCACCATGACAACAGTGAATGGGGGCCTTTGTTGTGGAGGTAAGTGTGCGGCCGTGCGAGTTGCCATTAGCTTTTGACGCTTTTTCACAAACCTATCAGGCCCCTCCACGCCAGGAAGGAAAATTTGTTATGGACCAGAGTTGGTTTGAATCCTGCACTGCTAGAGCAAAACCCTGTCAACTAGCTGTCTATAAGGTCAAAATGGGCTCTGTGAAAAGCAGTGATGTTTTCTTTGTTAGGCCCCCACAGAAAGACCAAGCACTGTACTGAAGGGGATCGCTTTCAGAGATTGTTATTTCCATCTTCAGTCATTTTTATGTGTCATTATGGCTCTGTTCTGGGAGCTCCCCACCCTTCCTCACACACACATGGAAAGCAGGAGGCAGGAACAAGAAACAGCCCTACCTCGAGGGACGAAAGTGGGTTGCAAAGCAACTTGCAGAGGGACAGCAACTGTATACAGGCTAAAAATGCTTAAACAGCACACCCTATTTGAGATGTGTGGAATCAGATGATTTGGGCTGGCACTAGGATCAACTGATCAGGGAGGATGGCAGCGAAAACTGACTTTTCAGCTTGCCTGAACTACTGCTACACTCAGTATATTAGTATATATATGATATATGTTATTTCCATTATTACGTGTTTGTATTAGAGCATGTCCTTACTTCAAAAACTGTCCAAAGTCTTCACAGATGTTCTCACAGCCGGGCCACTTGCACACACCGTGACCATACAGGGGGTGAGTCCCTCCACTTTCTTCGTGTAGTGAACTAGAGGCGGGCCCCAAAAAATGAGCAAACAAGAAACGGGAAATAGCAGATTAAAGACACGCTGAAAGAGGTCAGAGCACTAATTCAGCAATTCATGTGATGAATAACCAGGGCTAAATCAGACAGAGAGAAAGCAAGGGATAAATGCAATAACAGCAACTTTATAAAAAGGAAATTTGGGAAAACTGGGATGTTGATGGCTAACAGCCATCAGTTTAAATAATCACTACAGGATAACTATATTAAGATGGCAAAGACTAATGTGTGAGAAATAGGCTGAACTACCATCCCCAATGGAAATCTAGTTTTGTCTCCACCGTAGTCACCATCCCATCTTGTAAAGCCATTATGGGGAGGAGGGGTGGAGGCTTTCAAGTAAACATTAAAAATCCAGACAGCCATATAATTTTCATCAGGAGATTAATACTCTGTGTAACTTATGTTCTTTGAGGACAAGGGGAGCAGGGGTGTTCTGGCGTTTTTCAAATGGCACCCAAATAAGTTACGACCCTTCCTAGACAGCACATCCTATTAAAGATGACAGTTTAACCTTTTAGGCCAGGCGCTAGTGTGTCTGTGTGTGTGTGTGTCTGTCTGTGTGTGAAAATGTGAATGAGAGCGTGTTGTGTACAGTCTGTGTCTCAGCGTGTGTTTGTCTGCATATAGGTTACACATGTGCATGCATGTGTGTGGTCGATGGCTACATGCATTCATGCCTGTGTGTCTTAGTGCAGGCAGAGCTCACGCTGCGTTTTACAGAGGGGCTTTCCCCTCATCGATCCATGGCATGTTAGTAAGCAGTGCTCCTGACAATACTCCTTGTTCGATCATTATGAGACACCACACACCCCTCGGGACACAAGCAGATAAAGTCTTTTTCCTTCCTTTCTTCCTTCTCTTCTCATCCATTCCCTTCCTCTCTCTTTCCCTCTGTCTTCCTTCTAAAGATATCTTTTTCAAGCCTCCTTTTAGTGGTACTGGAGAGATAGCATCTACTTTAAACCAATTACACAGCACTTCCACCTCCAGTGTGAGTCTGTACCAAGCATCTACACAGACACACACACACACACACACACACCGCTACAACCTAAGTCCTTATTATAATATCGCCCAAGAAAAGCCTTTGAATAATGCATGGGCCAGATAGGCAGATATGTGAACAGTCAGTGTTTCGGTGCTGGGTGCATTTATAAAAGACGCCATCACAAGGATAAACATCCTGGAAACGCCACTCAAGGCATCACGTATTCTGTTTACATGACAAGCAAGCATGGAAGGTAATTTTCAAAAGAGAAAAAAGAAAGAAAGCACTAAATACTTAATGTACAAGGGGGTTACCTTGTCTTCTCTGCCAGAGACGCTTGTTGTAAGTGCGCCTGGCTGCATGGCATCGTCTCCCCGCTTTTGATATGTGTGTGCAAGCTAAGTGTGTTCAATTGAACGCATGGTCCCCCGGGAGAACAAGGCTCTTATTTTTTTTCCTTAAGACACTAATAAACTTTTGAATAAATAAACAAAACGCCCAGCTTTCCCTGAAGTAACGATGGCTTGTTGTTGAGTGCCTTGTTTTGATGTGTTCAATCGTGGCACGGCAACAAACAAGCTCGTGTGAAGAGTACGGGTGCTGTAAACTTTTCATCTTCCCTTGCTTCTTCCTCTGTGATGCATCAAAAAGGTGGCGGATGGCATTTTAGTTGGTTTACCTCTCTCGCTCCCGTTCTCTTTCCCTTTCCCTCTCTCTCCTGTGGTTGAGGGCGGGAGACTGTCCGTTGGCGATGGAATGGTGAGAGATGGGCGGCGATGCTTTGGCGGGATTGGAGGAGGAGGTAGTTGAAGAAGAGTTGTTAGTGGAGAGGTCTAAACCGCCGCCGCCACCCACGCCGGCGCCAGTGCCGCTGCTGTGTTTGATGCCGTTGTCCTCCATTCCGTGACCGCCGCCTCCGGTAACGTCCTTCCACAACTGCTGGAGCTCTGCGGGACTCAATCCAGCTAGAGACATCAAGAAGAAGATAGAGAGAGAAACAGATAGGGGAACAGAGAAAGTATATTGAATTAATAAAGTTGCTCAACTCAATACTTAATACAAAAAAAGAATCCAAGCTGTTTTATTAGCTCTCACTTGCACATTGTGGTTTTCAGTTTATGATGCATTGCACTCTGTGTTTACAGGACAAAAGCTTAGCTCTGTATGGATTATTCAACAGCCAGAGAAATTCCATACAGCTGCATGACTGAAGGCCCTGCTCTCAGCAAGGGCAAACTCGAATATGAAATCACAGTTTCCTGTTTATTGAAGCCACGTGCAGTCTTCTCTGCACAGTCAAATACCGGTTTTAAGCTGGTGATGAATCACTTGTGTACAATACAATACAATACAATTTTATTTATATAGCACATTTAAAAACCACAGGCATGCCAAAGTGCTTCACAGAATGAGTTAAGAGCTCTGACGCACAACGACTCGTGTGCTTTCAATGAGTAAAACTACATAAAAAAAAAGACTGATTATACTGAATATGACCACGTTCCACCTAAAAACAACAAGCTTTGTCAACTGCTTCTTTTCAGCTTGGCACAGAATTAAGCAGTTTCCTTTTATTTCCTCCTAACATCTTCCTGCCTGTTGTCTTCGTCTGCGCCATTTTGGTGGTAAACAACAAACATAGGTGTTTACTTGGCTCGTAGGGGAAAAAACAAAAATGGAGCCTGCTCTCTTCTCCTCTCTCTCACTTGTCTTTTTATTCTTCTCTTTTGCCTCTCCTTGGTTCTCAGTAAAGGCAGTAAACAAAAACAACAACAACAACCTCTGAAAGAAGGAGGGGGAGTTGGGGAGTGAGGGAATAGAAACAGAGATGGAAAAACAACAAACAGAGGCAGAGCACAGCTGAGAGAGGAACAGAGGAAGACAGAGAAAGCCATAATCAGATGAGAAAAGAGTGGAAGAGAAAGGAAGAGGGGAAGACTAAAAACAATCATGAGGAGAGTTAAGGACAAAGTGAACGGTAGAAGAGCATACCAATGAAGGGAAGGCAGACAGACAGACATACTTAAAGATAACGTATGAGAGACACAGCGGCATACCAATTAGAAAAAGACAGACAGGACAGAAAGACAGATGAGTAGTAGGACAGATGGGCTTGGAGACACTAGACAGCCGGAAGGAACAATAAAACAGAGCCAGACTGTGAAAAGCACCAGTAGACAAAAATACAGGAAGTATGTGACTACTGCTGCGAGTCACGTGCTTAATATCAACGCAACTACCTCCCTGCTCCCTCTGCTTCCCACCACTCCTCCTCTGTTCCCCTGCTACTCCTCTTACCTGGTGGGGGTAGGGTCTGTCCGGGCAGGGCGGCTTGGCCTGGAGCGGGACCAGGCAGCGTGAGCAGGCCCTGCCGCTGCATGTTGAGCAGGTGCTGCTGCTGTTGGAGCTGCTGCATCTGCAGGAGCTGCTGCTGGAAGACGAGCTGCTGGGCGGCCAGCTGCTGCTGCTGCTGCTGTTGCTATAGAGAGAGAGAGAGAGAGGGAGAGGAGGAGGAAGAGGAGAGGAGCAAGAGAGGAGCGAAGAGGAGAGGAGAGGAGGGAAAATTACAGACGAATTAACAACTGAGTGAGCGGGAGAGGACAGAGGAGACGGAGCGCTGTTTGTGCGTGAAGAGTGTGCACTCAGTCGCCTCTGCTGTGACCTTAGCTACACCTCTCTGCTTCTTCTTCTGCCTCTCTACACGCTCTCTCCCTCTCTGTCTGTGCTCACCTAGTCTTTCCTCCTGGTTTTTTTGGGCTGTACCACCTTCTTCTCCTGTCTTTGTGTATGTTCAGGTCTTTGAGCACACACACAAACACACACACACACAAACAAAGCTATGCTGATATACCAGCTCTCAAGCCTGTCAGTGTATGTGGCTTGTGATTGTGTATGATACTAAGCCTCTGGTATAATCCCCCCCACCACCACCCCTGATAGTTAATTGTCTCGCCTTCACTGATGGTCTGTTACAGCTTATGTGACCAGAGGGAACTAGCAGAGAGAGATTTAAAGCTGCATGTGAATGCATAGACACAAACACGCACAAACACAAACACACACACATCCACACACATCCACACACATCCACTGCACTACACCCCCCCTTCCACTCCCTCTCAGCCCTCCTTGTTGGCTTACAGAGTTGTTTATCGCTGGGCCAGACAGGCAATTGCGTAAGCTTTGTGCAAAAAAAGAAGAAAAAAACAAAGACAAAAACAACAAAAACAACAACAAAATGAAAAACATCAAACTCAGCCACTGCTGCAAAACAGCTGAGAAAGGGAGTGATTTTAGAGAGAGACAAAAGCAGTTGGCTCTGAGTTCTGAAACACAGCCATACTGCAAACACCTATTAGGAAGCAAAAATCTCAGGTAATGATTGGCTGCAAGTGCACATTCACTGAGGCTTAATGGGGTATACTTTTCTGTATTTCCAGTTAGCTGTGCATATGTAATGTTTTAACCACAGAGGCCAGTTTTTGTTGTCACGTTTCTGTATGCTAGTGATGGTGTACCTAGAAAAGTATGGAGACTGAGGGACTGAGAAAGGGAGAGGGGTTGGGTGGGTTTGGGGGGTAAAACCTGTGATGCGCTCACTGGAAAACAGGCTGCATAATGGAG